>NC_133647.1:128830358-128983128 GCF_009905375.1 Apium graveolens
TGTTCTTCCATCTGTTCTTTCAGGTGCATCCTCCCCAATCCCTTACCATGTTCACCGAGCGGTGAACCAGTCTTTGATTAGAGAGCAGAGCCCAGGGTTAGCAGCTCAGCTTGACCGGATTCCAGTCGGGCCTTTCCAGGGCATCCCTGCCCCTTCCCCCGATATGCAGGAGAGAGTGCGATCCTTGACTCAGGCTGCTGTAGAGAGAGCTCGGACCATTGATCGTTTCATTAGCTCCGAGTTTAGAGCTATTCAGTACCAGGATCTCGTGAACTGGTTGGTATTTGAGTTAGGATCCATTGGTGGTAGTGGCAGTGGCTAGATCAGAGTTGCTGCAGTGAGATACAGAGCTCAGAGTTAGTTATAGGAGTTCTGTAAATGCTTTTCCTATGTATGATCATTATATACTATAGATTGTATTAGGCGGGGCTGCTATGACAACCAATTTTGTTGTGTACTTAGTATATTATGAGTGTTGTACTGTAGTTGTTAGATGGATTTGTACTGTTGCTGTACTATTTTTATGACGTTATTGTTGTTGGTTTTATTCTATTGCACTTTTGTTATTGTTGTTACTGCAATTATTGTATTTGTTGCTGGATTTGTTGAGTTTAGTTATGTATCATGGGTGGACCCCAAATAAACAAGGAAGGGAATATTTAATTATGACCACATTCTCCTGATGCATAAAGCTGTTGCTACCCGGGGGCACAATTTTCATACAAAACCTTTTTGTTGTGTTTCAGGAGTATGCCTCCCAAGAAAAATTTCCCGTCCAATTCCTCCAGCAGGAACTCTGAAGGGGGCCCAGTCATGGATGGATTACTAGATTTGCTGCGCCAACAGTCTAATCAGATGGCTCAGCAGCAAGAACAATTCCAGCAGCAGCAACAGCAATTGCTGCAACAGCAGCAACAACAGCAGCAATTTATACAACAACGACATCAGCAAATCTAACAACAGTTACAACTTCAACCAGAACCCCAACCAAGAGAGTTAAACTAGACTGTTAATTTCAAGTCTTTCCAGTCAGTTAAACCCCCAGAGTTTAAGGGCGAGGTAGATCAGGTTGCTACTAGAATTTGGCTTAAAGAAATGGAGAAAGCCTTCACCCTTATTCAGGTGAGTGATGATTCTAAGTCGGATTATGCTAGTTATTTTCTTAAAGGTGAAGCACGTTTTTGGTGGGAATCTGCGCGTGCCTTAGAAGGAGAAGGCCCTGTTTCTTGGGCCAGATTTACGGAGTTATTTCTAGAGAAGTATTTTCCAGATTGTTTACAGAGTCAGTTGGAAGTAGAGTTTTTGGAATTGAAGCAAAGAGAAAAGAGCGTGGCTGAGTATGAGGCCAAGTTTACGGAATTGGCACGACTAGCCCCTGGATATGTGAACACTGAGATTCAGAAAGCTAGGAGATTTCAATAAGGACTAAAGCCGGAAGTTCGTAGTGGAGTGGTGGCCCTACAGCTTAAGACATATACCTCTGTAGTTCAAGCCGCCCTGGTGATTGAGAGTGATCAGAAGTTGGCCTCCAAGGAAAGGAGTGATCGGAAGAGAAAGTTTGAAGGCGGTATAGGTAATGCAGACCAGGAGAAGTCTAGTCAGAAGTTCCCAAGGAAGTTTGGCCGGAATAGGAATAAGAGATTTAGAAGGCAAGGCATGGCTCAGACGAATTCCGGTGTCACCTCAGTTGCCTCTGCCCCAGTCCAGTCAATCATGCCAGTTGTGGATTATAAGTTATGTGGTAAAAAGCATAGTGGTCAGTGCCGGAAGGATGTCCAGTGTTTTAAATGCGATAAAAAAGGTCATTATGCGTCAGAGTGTAACATAGGAAACATCGGAGTCACCTGCTTCAAGTGTGGTAAGGTTGGGCACATTTCCAGAAACTGCAGGATGGCTACTCAAGGAAGTGTAGGAGGGAATGAATCTCAAGGACCAGCAACTAGCACAACAAGAGCCAGAACCTTTAAAATGACCAAGGGATCTAATGCTCAAGATTCAGATGTGGTTGCAGGTAAGCTTTCTTTAAATTTCATGCCTGTTAAGGTTTTATTTGATTCGGGAGCATCTAAGTCTTTTATATCTAAAGAATGTGTAAGTAAAATGGATTTGATGTTGAAGGATCTAAATGAGCCCTTGTCTATAGAGGTAGCTAATCAGGATAAAGTTTCAGTAAAAAAGTTTTGTCCTAGATGTCAAATAGAAATTTGTGGGCATTTCTTTTCAGTAGATTTAATACCCTTTCAGTTAGGAGAGTTTGATGTAATTCTAGGAATGGATTAGTTGTCTCAGCATAAGGCAAATATTGATTGAAAGAAAAAGAAAGTTTTGTTATATTCAGAAGACAATAGAAGGATAGTTTATCAAGGACAGAAGAAAGACAAGAAATTTCTTTCTATATTGGAAGCAAAGAGGTTATTGAGACAAGGATGTGAAGCGTATTTAGCCTATGTTGTAGACACTGAGAAGAGGGTACCCGGATTGGAGGAAATTCCAGTAGTTAATTAATTTTCAGATGTGTTTCCAGACGAGTTGCCAGGATTACCACCAGATCGGGAGATTGAGTTTTCTATTGATTTAATTCTGGGAGCAGAACCAGTTTCAAGGGCACCTTACCGTATGGCCCCAGTAGAAATGAAAGAACTATCTAAACAACTTCAGGAACTTTTGGATAAAGGGGTAATTAGACCAAGTGTATCCCCGTGGGACGCGCCAGTGTTGTTTGTGAAAAAGAAGGACGGAATCATGAGATTGTGTATTGACTACCGAGAATTGAATAAGTTAACCATCAAGAATAAGTATCCCCTACCCAGGATTGATGATTTGTTTGATCAACTGAAGGGAGCATGTTGTTTTTCCAAGATCGACTTGAGATCGAGCTATCATCAGTTGAAGATCAAGCCTGAAGATATTCCGAAGACTGCCTTTCGAATCAGGTATGGCCATTACGAGTTTCTAGTGATGTCATTCAGGTTGACTAATGCGCCAACAGCTTTTATGGATTTAATGAACCGGGTGTATAAGGAGTATCTGGATAAGTTTGTTATTGTATTTATTGATGACATCCTCATCTACTCAAAGACCAAAGACGACCATGCCGAACATCCAAGGATTGCATTACAAAGGTTGAGAGAAAAACAATTATACGCTAAGTTTTCAAAATGTGAATTTTGGTTGGAGGAAGTTCAGTTTTTAGGTCTTATAGTTGGTAAGGATGGTATTAAGGTAGACCCTACAAAGGTTGAAGCGGTATCCAGATGGGAGCAACCGAAGACCCCGATGGAAATTAGAAGTTTTCTTGGATTAACAGGCTATTACCAAAGATTTGTGAAGGACTTTGCCAAGATTGCAACCCCGTTGACCAAGCTGACCCGAAAGAATGAGAGATTTGTTTGGACGGAGAAATGTGAAGAAAGCTTCCAAGAGCTAAAGAAAAGACTAATGACAACATCAGTGTTAGCATTACCAGATGAAGCAGGGAATTTCGTAATTTACAGCGATGCCTCTCTTAAAGGATTAGGATGTGTGCTAATGCAACATGATAAGGTTATTGCGTATGCGTCTAGGCAGTTAAAGCCTCATGAGCAGAAATATCCAGTTCATGACCTTGAGTTGGCGGCTATAGTGTTTGCTTTGAAATTATGGTGTCATTACTTGTACGGAGAGAAATGTGATATCTACACGGATCATAAAAGCTTAAAGTATATATTCACCCAAAAGGATTTAAACATGAGACAAATGAGATGGTTGGAATTGATTAAGGACTATGATTGTTCGATTAATTATCACCCAGGTAAGGGCAATGTGGTAGCTGATGCCTTAAGTAGAAAGGAGAAATTAAATATGGCCCGTATCGTGGATGAATTAGCCCGAGATTTAGAAAAGATGGAAATTGAAATTCGAGTATCAAGTGAAGGTCAGGAACAATTATACGAGATTACTTTCCATCCAGCGTTAATGGAAAACATTAAAAGGTGTCAAGAAGGAGTTATGGAACAAGAATTGGAAGATCTGACAGGAGAAGAATTATGTACTCAAAAGGATAATCACGGTTTATTTAGGTTTTCCTCTCACATTTGGATTCCTAATATAGCAGAAATGAAGAATGAAATATTGCGCGAAGCGCACAATTCTAGGTTTTCTATTCACCCCGATAGCACGAAGATGTGCTAAGATTTAAAGAAGCACTTCTGGTGACCAGGAATGAAGAAGGAGATTGCGGAGTGGATTAGTAAGTGTCATGTGTGTCAGAGGGTAAAAGTAGAGCACCAAAGGCCCAGTGGATTGTTGCAGCCTCTGGAGATTCCACAGTGGAAGTGGGAAGAAATTACAATGGATTTCGTGGTGGGCTTGCCAAGGACAAGATCGAATCACGATGCCATTTGAGTGATCATTGATAGATTGACCAAATCAGCGCATTTCCTTCCGATTAACGAAAAGTATTCTCTGGAAAAGCAAGTTAAAATATATTTAGATGAGATAGTTGCCAAGCATGGGGTACCTATATCTATAGTATCAGATCGAGATCCAAGATTTAATTCGAGGTTTTGGACAAAGTTTCAAGAGTGTTTAGGGACTAAGGTAAATATGAGCACCGCTTATCATCCTCAAACTGATGGCCAAAGTGAGAGAACAATTCAGACGATCGAAGATATGTTAAGGGTATGTGCTTTGGATTTCAAGGGAAGTTAGGATGATCAGTTACCATTAATAGAATTTTCTTATAATAACAGTTACCATGCCAGCATTGGAATGCTACCCTACGAAGCTTTATATGGACGAAAGTGTAGATCACCTCTATATTGGGATGAGGTAGGAGAAAAGAAAGTGTTAGGACCTGAATTAGTATAACAGAAGAAAGAAACAGTGGTGTTAATTGGAAAAAGATTGGAAGCCGCTCAGAATAGACGGAAAAAGAATGCAGATTTACATCGAAAGGACATAAGTTTTGAAATAGGATCATTGATATTACTAAAAGTTTCGCCATGGAATGGATTGGTTCAATTCGGTCAGAAAGGTAAACTGAGTCCGAGATATATAGGACCATTCGAAGTTTTGAAGCAAATAGGAAAAGTTACATACGAGATAGCTCTACCCCCGCAGTGGAAGCATATCCATAATGTATTTCATGTGTCCATGTTGAAGCCGTACATTCCTGCCTCGAATCAAGTAATTGAATATGAACCGATCGAGCTTCAATTAGATTTATCCTATGTGGAGCAGCCAATCCAGATATTAGACCGTAAGGAGCGTGTACTTAGGAGTAAATCTATCCCTATAGTTAAAGTACTTTGGAGAAACCCTAGGGTTGAAGAGTCTACCTGGGAACTAGAATCATATATGCTTGATAAATATCCTCACTTATTTAATTAGTTAAGATTCTGAGGACATAATCTTTTTAAGGGGGAAATGATATAGCAACTCGTATATTTATGTAGTATTTAAATATGTAATTATTGCGTAGATAATTAATAAAGAAGTTTATATTATTTATGGTCTCTGTGTTTATTTATTATTGTTTATATGTGATTGTTGGATTGCGTGGTGTAGTTTTATGATTAACTATTGCACAATATTATTTTTGGTTTCGCTTCTAAAAAGTGATTTTATGACAATCCTATTTTCAAAATTATTTGGATTGTCTCTAAAATTATTTTTATGCTTTTATAATCTTACTAATTATTTTTGGGATTTTATAAAATTTACAAATCAATATTCTGCTAATTATATATTCCTAATTGATTTTCTGAATTTATTTAACTGTAAAATCCATATTTAATCTTGGATTCTTCAAAAATTATGAAACTCATATTTTATTATGTTTTATCTGTTTCGGGATATTTATGAAATTTTAAGATTATTTTGGTACGATTTTGAGTAATATTTATTGGCAATTTGTATTATCAAAATAGATTAAAACAATGTGAATCGGCTTGTAGTTATTCAGAAAATGACACGTATCCATTTAATTGGACACGTGCCGTGCAATTGAGTAACAGGGAGGGGTGAGTCATTTATTTCTTGTCTCTGTAAACATCAATCTCAATCTCTCTCTTTCCAGTCTCTCTCTCGATCGTTCTCTCCCATTTTCTTCTCTCTTCCTCTCGGTTTCATCCTTCCGTTTTTGCTTCCCTGGATTCCGGTCATCTTCCACCAGTTTTTCGGCCTATTTCTGGGGGATCTCTTTTCCGGCCACTCAGCTCCGTTCCTTTGTCTATGCATATATGTATATGTATATACATAATATGTGTGTGTATATAGTTAGTGTTGTGTGCGTTTTGTTGTGTCTGTGTTGAGGTGGTGGTGTTGCGCGGTGGCGCGTCGCGTGTGTGCCGCCTGGGTTTTTGCTTCCCTGTTCCTGTTGTTCTTGTCGATTACAATTCTGGAATTATTATATTGATTATTATATTTCTTGCAGGAATTTTATTGACTGATTTCGTGAAATAAATTATTCGTGTGGGAAAAATGATTTTTAGTAATCGGCGAAGTTTATTTGGAAACCCGAAGGAATTTTCGGGCATCAATAAATTTTGCTGCCGCGCGCGATGAATTTTTACGAGCGCGCGATGGACGGTGATGACCCTGTTCTGAGTCCTAAATATTTTCATAAATAAAATAATTTGTATAAATTGTTTTCGGGACTAAAAATTTAGTTATGTGACGATTCTGATTTATTTTATTGGGATTTGACGTCGATTGATGTTTCGACGGGTAGGCATATAAACAGAGGAGTCGCTGTCCAAATTTTTCTAAAAATTACCTTAAATTATGAATCGAGTATATATATCTCGTTAATACATATTGCCCCCTGGTTGCTATGTGCACTATTATTGCGTGTATGTTATTATTATTGATATGCATACGAGTCTGGAATAATATCGTTGGGTAATTAGTTAGTGAGGAAACTTCAAGCATAATCGGTCGTTTAACCTAGGTTGTTTCGATTTCGTAGGTTCGAGTCGAAGGACCCCGTAGTTGAAGTCAATTAGAGTTAAGCCAGAGTTAGTGCAAAGCTTCGCAAGGCAAGTACCCCTAAACTAATCTTTTACAGTTCAGTATATATGAATAGTTGTTGATTTAAATAATGTACTGGAACAGAACGTTTTAAGTTACGTATTCCCCGTATTTAAATATGTTTTACTAAACGATGTTTTGGGGAAAAAGTAACTTCTGAAAATGCCTATCTCTAGATTGTGAATAAAATTAAAAAGGGATTTTTAGAATGTGTGCTGTAATCGTTTAAAAAGAGATAGGTGTAAATAATTTTGGAAACTGGATAAAAGTGAATCAGATATTGGATGGTCAGTGGCGTAAGAGGCCCGTTATTAGGTAACGGCCCAGCATGGTTGCGTAAGAGGCTAAGTCGGATGCGCGAACTGGTTGGCCGCTTAGTCTAGCATGACAGAGACCTAGCTAGTCTCTGAGTTCCGGAATAAATTGTGGTGGGATAGACTGATTAGGTGTCCCTAGAATTCATCCACGTTTATATCTGACTTTGGTTTAGTGGTTCCCGTAATAGAACAAATAGTTTATGGTCCCCGTAACGGGACAGATGATTTATGGGTCCAGCAATGGACAGTGGTTTTGGAAAGGAAATAGCATGCTAAACTTGAACTCTAGTATTTTGACACAGCATACTACAGATGATATTATTTTGCAAAGCATCCTAGTTTTGATATCCAGTTTATACCTATTTTATGGATTTTTCGTAAACTAGTTTGATATATGTTCCTATACTGTTTTTTTATACATCATGTTTACTGGTTATTCATATAGAGGTACTGTTGAGCAATGGATTGCTCACCCTTGCAGCTTGTTTTGTATTTATTCATTGCAGATGTCTAGAAGACCAGCTCAGCATAGAGTGTCAGCCTCCGGTCCCGGCTCCTCTGAGGTAGTTTGTATTAGACCCTGAGGTCTGATGAGTTTCTGTAATAAGTGAGGATGTCTGTATTTTGAATAAGTTAGTGTTGTGTTGTAACCTAAATAATACTTGAACCTGCCTCGGCTCCTGGTTTGGGGTCGTGTGTTATAATAAAATTTTATTTAGTTGTTTATGTTATAGTTTATTATATTTTTGGTGACGTCATCCCCTGACCCCGGGGTTGAGACCGTCACATTAAGGCTACCCCGGAACACTCAGGCAAGTTTTCTACCCGTATAACTGTTGTTGTGATGTATATAGGTATATGCATTATCTTGTGATAAGTGCATGATTGTTATTAGCAAATCTTGCAATATATTGGAGCTTGTTGATATATATATATATATGCATGCATGTTTCGTAATCTTGATATCTTGTTATCGATTCAATTCTTTATAAACTGCATAATACCTATGCTAGAGATAGGCATTAATTGCGTATACCCTTAGTATAGGGGACCCAAAGGTTAACATTTTTCTAAACTGGGAGGCGATGTTCCCGAGTATATTATATATATATATAGTTTTTAAAATTATTAATCGAATAATGTTTATTCGATATTTTTAAATTATAAGTGAATATTAGTTTGAATATTCATTCGAGGACTTATGACTCCGTTTATTTTATTAAATAATATTCATTATGTCCTTAAAGTATAATGTTTTGTTATTCGCCAAGTATTCGAGAAATGATTGATATCGCCAATCATTCTTACATTAAATATTTTCAGAAAGTTATTTTCAAAACTTTTATTTCATTTACTTTCATAAAAACTATTCGTTATTGGAATACTAATTATTGCATAATATTCAGATATTCTTTGATTAACTTGGAATTGATTTATTCAATGAAATCATCCTTATTCCAAACGCTTTCAAAAATTTTTTTGAGTCTTGTAAATGATTTTAAAGGCTAGAGCGGATCCCAAAACTTGTTTTCAAATTTAAGATCTTCCTTTTGAAGGGGATTTAAATACTCGCTTAAAACTATGAGGGATACAGCTCTGTGGTGTATTTTATATTCGCAACGAGGTTGTTGTTTTGATAAAAGAATTTGATTACTTGCCCAACGTTTGGGAAGTAAGTCCATCTAATTGAGTCGGCATAAGTGACAGGCCGGGGTACGGTCTATCAAGGTGTAAGAGGCTGGGTGACAGTCCATCAATGCGTGAGTGGTCGGGTAACGTTCTAGCGCAAGGTCCTAATGCGGCCAGGGTGATGACCGGCGAGGAATTCATCCATCTACTAGTAGAAAATGTTACTTAATGGGTATCTTTGCCTGATCAGCAAGATATCGGGTTTATGCCAAAGTTTTCTTCTTTCCAAATTCATTGGGTATTACAACTCTATTTATACTTTTCATGATAGAGATTTTTAAGGAGTGTATGAGATATATTTACATATAGGTGTATATATATATATATCGGAACTTAATGAAGTATCTCGTAACTCATTTCTTTCAAATGATATTTCAAAGATTGAATCTATTCAAGTTTTCTCTTGTAGTCTCATCTATGTGATAAACTTTTGAAACTGATTATAGCTTCAACGGTGGTAGTTCAAGTATTATTCGAAAAAGATATAAGTATATGGGAGTATCTTGTGACTTCATCTTTTCAACTTATATCTAGTAAATGATTATCTTATGCGTGACAAAGATTTTTAGGAAAATGTTGAGACAAGGTTAGATATATTAGATCACCTTGCAACGATATTTTCATACAATTAGAAACTGGAACTCTGTTTATATTATACATGGCAGAGGATTTCAAAGATTCTGAAAAGTATATATACATATATACTGATTATTTTGCGACTTGGTCGCGTTTAGATATCAAACTTGGTTCAATTCTGGTTGACCAAGACTTTCATGAGTACTATGAGAATGCTCATATATTGTTAATTATTATACATATTATTTTGGTGGGCTTGTGGCTCACCCTTTCTTTATTCTTTCATCACACAACAACAACTAAAGAAGATGAACAGGACCACGCTCCCAATTCGTGAGCAAATAGGAAATGTTCCGCAGTTTCATGTAGGCGTTGATGCCGTTGTAGCTGAGGTAGGAACTACCAATAGGCTAGGCTTTCAACTTTTGATGTACCAGACTTATGTATATTTATGAATTGTAATAATGGCAAAGAATATGTAAATTTATTCAGAAACCCTTTTTGAGGTGTAATGGCTTATAATTGTGGAATAAAATGACTTGTGTTATTTTTGGTATTCATCTCTGAGACTATAACTTGTGGTATGTGTGTGTGTGTATTGTGGGGTTAAGTGTTATTAATGGAAATGGAACTCGTAACAACCCAGATCCCTGACCCCGGATTTGGGGGTGTTAAAGAAATGGTATCAAAGCTAAGCGTTATAAACCTCAGAGATGATGTGACGTTAAAATAATAAATTCACTAAGATAATAAGAACTTTTGCCAAGTTCATAGTCAGACTACCTAGCGTAGTACTGACTGTTAAAAACCCTTACGGGAAACCTTATGAATATCGTGATAGAAGCGTAGTTCGTTATTGTATATGGTAGCGGGACTCCGAACCCTGAGGTTGAGGAACAACAACGTGATGATATTTTATTACTTATTGGAGATCAGATTGTGGATCCTATAAAGCGTCCTAACGAGGGACCGGATAATGCTCATGTTGAGGATGTAGCCATTGAGGAGGTTGTCCCAGAAGAGATTGTTGCTGAGGAGGATCCTGATAAGAGTAAAAATTTGATCGCTGAGGAATTGATGACCATAGTCAGGGCGCCTACAAGAGATAGGAATATCCGGTTACTACCGTAGGTTCGTTAAAAATTTTGCAAAGATCACAACCCGTTTAACGCGGCTTACTCGTAAGACTGAGAAGTTCGAATGGACAGAGGAATACGAGAACAGCTTCCAAGAACAGAAGAAAATATTAGTGACGGCCCCTGCGTTGGTGTTGCCGGAGGGAAAAAGGAGATTTTGTGATTTATAGTGATGCTTCGCACAAGGGATTAGGGTGCATGCTTATGCAACATGGTAAGGTAATCATGTACGCGTCAAGACAATTAAGGGATTATAAAATTCGATATCCCCCCATGATCTTGAGCTCACGGCAATAGTTTTACCCTAAAGATTGGAGGCACTACTTGTATGGAGAGAAGTGCGAGGTTTACGCAAACCCTAAGAGCTCAAGTATATTTTTACACAGAAAGAGCTCAACATGCGCTAGAGGAGGTGGTTAGAGCTAATCAAGGATTATGATTATAAGATTATTTATTAGCCAGGTAAAGCCAATATGGTGGCTGACGCCCTTGGTAGAAAGGAAAGACTCAAGATGATAATATCTTTTGAAGAGTAGATAAAAGATTTCGAGAAAATGGAAATAGAAGTGAAGGTAACTGGAGCCGGTACTGAAAGGTTGTTTGAGATTGTAATGCAGCCTGAATAATGTGAAAAGATCATATTGTGCCAAGAAAAAGTGATGAATGAAGGCAGAGAGCCAATGACTGGAGAAGAGATTAATACCAAGAAAGATGATAAGGGAATAATGAGGTATTCCTACAAAATTTGGGTTCCAAACATTTAAGAGCTTAAGGACTGGACCTTAGATGAAATCCATAGTTTGAGGAATAAGATTTAGGGCAAACCCTAAATGTGATAGTCAGGGAGGTCGCCATCAAGAAAGAAGGAACCCATAATATATTGAAGTGGAAAATAAGGATTTTAACGTATAAGATAACCCCAATTATGGGAGAAGGATGAAACATTTCATACTGAGAAAACAAAAGTCAAGCAAGATAGGGAGAGCCGGGATGGTACTCCTATGGGGCAATTCATGGACCTGCCTAAACAAAACTTATACTTTTATCCCCAACCACCACCCTGAGGAAACAATGCGGTGGGAAATTCTTTCAGGACTTTAAGTCGCAAAGCTCTCAGGGTTCCAAGGAACAAGCTGACCCAGTGGAGACAAGAGCCTGTCTAAAGGAAATAGATGAATCATCTAAGATTTTATATGATCGATGAAGCGCAAAAGACTGTTTTTGCCACTTACCTTCCTAAGAGAGAGGCCACCTGCTAGTGGAAGGCTAAGGAAGATAGAGAGATAGCATATAAAAGTTAGAGCCGGACTAAAGGCGGAAGAGTATAATGAATTATGAATCTAGGTTGTGAAATTCATCAAGGTTCGTTTAAAGGACACGAATCCAGAGTGACAGGATGTTTGAAATCAAGAATTACACTATGTTGGTCCATGAAAGGATTGTAATAGTAATGAAAATAAGAAGATTGAAAAGGAAAGGGATATAAAGGAAACAAAGTTAAGGAAAAATAAGGGAGTTAAGAATGCGGAAATCCTAAGGAACCCTAGTAATAAAGATAAGAGAAGTGGGTAATCATCAGGGTGATGGTGATTGACCATGAGATAAAGTCGAAGTTTGAAGGCATAAGTGATACATATATATTATCCCCTTTAAGTTGGGAGGATTCGAGGAAAGCTTGAGATAGTTTGAAGGATAAATAATGAGACGCGGATAGACTGAGGAGACAAAAAAAGTAAGAAATTATGAAATTGGATGAAGGAAGTGACCTTCAAGAATGTGAAGTGTATGTAACATCTGTGACATGATACCCAAAAGTGAAACACCAGGTATAAGAGATATCCAATATTGAGAAAACTGTGGAGTAAATAATAGTTGTGAAAGAGCATTTATTAATAAGAAGTTCACGTTGAACATGCCCAATATCTTCCAGAACATCCTTGTTATCATAACTAAATCAGGCAAGAAAAGCGGATAACTGTTGTTATCTTTTGGAGGCCATATGGACTGACCTCAGTTTGAATAAGAATGTTATTGTTAAATTAGGTATAGATTATCGAGGTGGGAATAATTGAATAAGATACCCTTATCAGGGATATATGACTTGATTTATCCATGTAAGGATGCAAGTACCTTTCTAAAGGTGCAATTATGGATAGAACCTCGAAAACTTGAGATGAACCTTAGAAGAATGCATAAAGGTTGGCATTTCACCCTTAATAGGGACAGTATGAGTTTGACAGTATGAATTGGAAAGTATTAAGGTAACAACAACCTTTAAGGATCAGTGGAGAAATTTTTCAGAAGTACGTAGACAATGGTTCTAGTATTAGTAAATGGTATTTTGATATGCCCTGTATCTAGGGAATGCATGAGGAACGATTCAAGAATAACCTTAGAGGTTTTACAAGGAAAAAGGTAATATTCAAAGTTCTGAAGAATAGAAATTTTGAAAAAGGAAATATGACGTAATTATAATAATGCCAGGTGGGCACGTGTTGAACCATAAGAAAGTATAGATCGACCCAATGAAGGTCGAGATTGGTGAAAATAAGAAGGACCCGAGATAAGAGACGTCCTAAGTATTCGAGAGTCAGTCATGACAATGTTAGTCTCTAAAGACTGAGGCAATAACTAATGGAAACATGGTGATATTTTTTTTCTCACGAAAGATTAAGGAAGAGTAATTTCACACAAGCAGTGATTGGAAATGAGGTAAAAAATTTAGTTGGAAATCGTTCAAAAGACATTGATTATAAGAAACTATTACTATAAGGAAAGGCCAATGAGGTAGCCGACACTCTAAGTGTAAGAGAGCAATTATAGGATCTCGTGCCGGAGGAATACAGTGATGATGGTTAAAGCCGTGAAGGTTGTATTATGGTGTGAAAGATTGACATTCCTTCTGATGATTGTGCGATACTCAACCATAATAGTAGTTTGGTAAAGATTTAATTCATTTAATTGACATGATCGGGCTATCTATCTTAGATGGTCCTATCTTGAGATAAGCCAGGACCATTTTTCAAAAAGGACTAAACAAACCATTGAGTTAAGTCTTCTATTGAAGGCATATGATTAAGAATGGTATTAACCTGCTATCGTTGCTTTGATTGAAACTCTTCTGCAATTTTATCTGACAAGAGCAAGCTTCACCTTCTCGAGATTCCAGTTAAAATTTTAGTTAATGTTCAAGGGTGAGAGCTTCTAATGCCATAGCTAAACTTTTATCGGATGAAGCTTTATAGTAAAAACCATTGACTTCACCTTTCCTGAGATTCCAGATTAGCTATGAGCATATCATTTCCTTACTCTGACAAAAGCAAGCTTCTCAACCTTCCTTCTTCAGATAAGACACTAATCCTTTATTGAATTGACATTTTGTCCTTTAATGCAACCTGTCTTATAAGAGGATTTATGCCTTGATTCTCCAGCAAGAAAGATGCTTCAATTGTTATCAATGACTCCAATGATTAGTTTTTATCAGTGATACCAGTTATTGAATCCATGATGACATCCCTTTTATTGTATAGCTTGTCCCGTGATGAAAATATTTGCTGTCATCTCCAAAGATTATTGACGAAATAGCTTTTGTCAATCACATTTCATTATGAGGCTCTTTCTTTGATCATATGCCTTGCGTATGAATTACCAAGAATACATATGAATTAATAAACCTGTTATGTCCTGCACTCACAAATGGATTAACAGTTCTTGGTACCTAACTTATCAGTTTGGGTCCAGAAGGATTAGAGATTTTACTATAAACAGGTATAACAATAGCTGCAACCTTGTCATGCTCATTCTAACCTTGAACTGGCCATATTCTCCATTTTATTGCCCTTGACAAATTTGTCTCTAGGCTAGGGAAAAATGGTTCCAACCTTACATAAGGAGGACTATCAGTCTTTGCCCTATTGTAATCCTAAATCATGCTTTTGCTATAATTAATGCAAGTACTGAGAGATGCATTCATGACATAAAACTAAGCAAGCATTGCATTAAGAATACATGGCATTCATTCATAAATATTACACATAAGAATTAAACAATATAGGCATGATATGGAACAAACAGAATTAACAAGTAAATCACTAATTATATCTAGCCCAATACAGTTGATATATCTCATGTAGCTATCTCAATCCAAATATAAATTAATACCTCTTAACAAATAATTCAGATCAAATGAATAAATCAAAATATAATAGGATACAGGAGATAAGCATTAACAAAGGTCTTATATACTGGAAAACATATATCTCAATAAAGTAATTAATCATGTTCAACAAATATTCAAACACATATTTAAGATCATCTAAAGTAACATGCACAAGTTAAACATCAATCCTAGTTACAGAAAAATATTCTAGTGAACTAGTTCAGCATTATCTATGTGTGATGCTATCATGCTTGTGCGAGTGTTAAACATTTAAACACTAAGATCTTATCATGCATTGAATATTGAGAGCAAAATATTGTAGTGGTTCAAGAATTTGAAACCTGAGATATGTGAGTTGGACCATCTTCAGAGATTGCTATGAAAGCAAAATATTCATGATCTTCCTTCTCGTCATCTGATCCGTCCCAATTCTTTCCCATGCACTATAAGTTTTGACTGGCTACTTCCCTAATGAAACATTCCACCTATGTCACAGCTCTTCAACTGAATCCCTACTCATCCTTGTTTTTCAAGCTTCTTGATCTATTGTAGAAAAACCCTTGATAGTTACTTGACATATATATCTTGTCATAATTATAGCTACCAAATCTTGTTTATGTCCCAATCTCATCTTGTAATCACCCCTTGAACTGAATCTGTAAGAATCTATGCTTCAGAATAAATAGGCTTGATCCTTGGATATAGAATAAGTATTCCTTGTGAATATGAGTCGACTAACATTCCTTGACATATAAAACACTGTTAGGACGAAAACACGCGCTAAAATTACATGCAAGTATACGCGTTCACAAGTAATATAGAATACTTTTTACTTCGTTCCCACAGAGACTGGTTTAGGTTAAGTTCAATTTATGCACTTATGTAACAATGGTATGGCTATCGTTCAATGCTAAGACAAATAACAAATTGGGTTTTAATTTAACTAAGAGATTATACTAAATAGCATTAACTAAGAGAATTGAGGTTGAATTACTTATATGAGAAAAACATGGGATTCTAACTTTATTAAATACTTCATTCAAAGTCATTGTTCTTAACCTTAACATGCAATGGTGATGACAACTAATCAAATAACACGATACTAGTAAAAGCCAACTTTCGTTGTACGAATACCCTACTACCTACAGACATCCACAAAAGAGATAGAAGCTGAATAGACACCAATTATGTTGAAACCCAATATGTCTATAGAATTTGACAACATAAAGGTTTAATACGCAAGTTATCTATCGTGATTACATAGGGCAAGTAAGATGGCTAAAATTACCTACGAATCCATGCATAGCAAATACATGAACCTATGCTAGCATGGAAAGTTCTAAACCTCTATATTCAATGTCGCTTCAATAGAGATTAATACGCTATATTATAAGTTCGCGATGCTCATAAGATGAATAAGCACAATCAATACTAGGATATCATACAATCACCACACACTTAGATATCGAAACAATTAACTATAAAAATCCATAATAAAATCAGTTAGAACCCCACGATAACGATTAGTTCATAACCAAACTCATCATCACCGTGGGTTCCGATGAAAGCATGGTAAATAAACTAATTTTTTATGAACATAATAAATAATCAAAGTACGTTAACAAGAGTATTAGGTTCAAACAACAAAGGAAACAAGCATCCAAGATTATAACTGAAGCAAAGAATCACAAGTTAAAACTAGTTATTCTTCTCCTTCATTGAAATTGTGCTATTAGGTCTTCTTCATGTTATCTCCTTGCTCTCTGTTATGGAAAAATTCTTCAAAAAGTCATTAAATAGCAGCTCGATTCGACCAGAAGTCCAACATATCAGTATTCTATTAGACACAGGATTCTGAAAAAACGACCTGCTGCGGCTGCCCTGGGATCCCGCGCGGCCACTCCCAAATGTAGCACGGTCGCGCTGAGCTTGTAAAAACTTCATTTTTCTTTTTTAATGGCCTTCACTTACTGGTTTATTAGCGCACTCAACCAAGGCTTCATCCTAACACTCTTCTAAGCATCAATTATGCAATTTATAGTCCATCTTCCGATTATGCCCTGAAATGCAAAATACTATAAAAACACATCAAATACACAAACAACTTGAGTACAAAACACCAATTCGAGCCTTTATGAAGGGTTCTAAGTGGACATAAATGCCACTTAACACACCCCCAAACTTGAATCGGTGCTTGTCCTCAAGCATAATAGACTCAAAAAATAAGAAATAAAAAATGCATGAATGTAACTAATATGAATGCAACGATCCCCTTAGAATAACTAAACCAACCAATGAGCAACATCTCAATGAATGCAATTATTCGCACAAAGTTCAATCAAGTCCCACAAATCAACTCACAAGCTAGAAACATGCGTGTGTGCAGTTGCTTAACAGATACACCCTCAATACTAGATTTATAATCATAACTCACCACTCATCAAGGAAATCACAAGGTTATAAACAGAATAAACGATAAACTCAAAATAACTGACAACACTTCAATTTTATCAGAGTTATACACAGATTCATTCTTTTATTGCTAACACATAACAAACACAAATATGCTTATTTGATCGTGCAATGAGCGAGGTCCATAAAAGATTTATGCAATAATACCCATATAGCGAGCGTTAGGTCAGCGGATCCCAGACTATAAAAGCCTTAGGTCACTAGGTACAATGTCCCCTAAGAACTTAATAACTCGAGTATTAAAGAGCCCACCCGTGATCAATTATGCATAACACTAATTTTTTTCTTTTTCTTTTCTTTTTTTCTCTTATTTTTTTTTCTTTTTTTTCAACAAATTCTGAACGAGTTCGTTTAGCTCCATCTCGCTTAACCCTAGACTACTCATATAAATATGAGCCGGCTACTAGCCAATTGACACCTAGCCACAACTAGCAATGAAATCCAATATTTTTCTCCAATTTTCAAAATCCATGTTATTTTGTCACTAAGAGAATATCATATATTCTAGACATGAATAAGTGATTAAACCTCGATAAACAAACAAGCCATGATCATGATCTAGCACTCAAGCAACCTATATGACTTAGTGAAAAATATCTTGCTTCTAACATGGAAATCAATCGTTAGGATTTAACATTCCTCTATACGACATCACTACACTCGCATCAACATCACAAATCAATCGGAAAAGCAAACTTAAGGGATCATGATAAAATAAACATGAAACTATATGCAACATATTAACATGACAACAAATATGCAAAATAAAAACAAAAAATAAATAACTACATGACAAATATGTAACTATATGCACTAAACTATCATGAATATTCATCTATATAGACTCAGACATAAATATTCCTTAACTACCACTCAAGCAACCTAGACATAAATAAGTGATTAAACCTTGACAAACAAACAAGCCATGATCATGATCTAACACTGAAGCAACCTATAAGACTTAGTGAAAAATATCTTGCTTCTAGCATGGAAATCAATTCGTTAGGACTTAACATTCCTCTATACAACATCACTACACTCGCATCAACATCACAAATCAATCAAAAAAGCAAACTTAAGGGATCATGATAAAATGCACATGCAACTATATACAACATATTAACATGACAACAAATATGCAAAATAAAAACAAAAAACAAATAACTACATGACAAATATGTAACTATATGTACTAAACTATCATGAATATGCATCTATATGGACTCACACACAAATATACCTTAACTACCACCCCCAAACTTAAAATTTTCACTATCCTCAGTGAAGTTAATAGTAAGGAATCATGGCATACCTACTCGGAATCAGGATGGACATCACCCTCCGTGGGTGAAGTGTCAGGAGGCGGGTACACTGAATCCTCACCAAAAACTGGCCACTGAATGTCAACTCCTGTGACGCCCTCCAAACTCGGGTCAAAAGTTTGGGGCTCACAACACACACCATAATAGTTAAACCTGTATATAAAGTATTATATGCATTGACCCTTCTTTATATAACCACGAATCACAACAGGTTAAAGTATGAAAACAAGTCATAGTCTTAATTTTTATTACATCGTACCAAGTTCCAACTAATTCAACTTACAATAGCTACGGATATCGTACTTACAATCTTACACAACTATCTATAACATAAAGCTTCTGCTAATTTGATCCAACTCAACCAGAAATCCTAGCTCGCACACTGGACAGGGAATCCTCGTTACCGACAACTTCCTTTTCAACTGTTAAAAATATAAAAATTTTGCAAGAGTGAGCTTACTAGCTCAACAAGTAATAGTAGCACCAATTGAGGTTAAACAATCACCAATTGAAATAATTCTGAAGAATCAAGTTTCTGAATAAGCAATGCTTGGAATTGGATATTCACTTTTCATTTTAAAAACTAAGGTTAGGCTGCTGATCAGTCACGCACTAACCCCGAGCAAGGCTCCCATCTTTGCTCTATATACCGGATCCAAGGCACACATTGGCCTACTATGACCACGAATCTGGTCTGACCACGAATCTGGTCCACATTTATAAAACCATCAAATTCTAAAATAATTCAATATAATAACCAATGTAAATCAATAAGCTGAATTGTAAACAACATTTAACTTGGAGCATAGGGTGATTCATAACACCATGAAGGCATAACAGGGAATTCAAAAAGATTGGCTTTCAATCAAGGAAAGAATCAGAAAGTAGAAGACCAAGGGTTCCAAGAATTGGTCTTCTATTAAACAAGGAATAAGGGTTGATATATTAAGAAATTCAATGTCAGAATCAGTATGTGGTAGATATGTATTTATGGAGTAGTATCGTATGTATATGGCTCGTATCTGGGAATTCAATAATCAATGGTTTATGAAGAATAAGGCTTATGGCTCAAGATCAATAAGAATCAGGGTTCAAGGTTAAATAGTTTAAAGTGCTTGCAGTAGAAAACATGAGATATTTTGAATAATAGCGACATATTATGAAACAGTTCAAAATATTTGCAATATATCTTGAAAAAGGTTCAAAAGTACTTGCCTTATCATCGACGATTTCCACTTTACTTGTACTCATCTAATAGTTTTACTCATCAACCACTTTCCTTCTCTTTCTATGCCTTGCTTCTATTTATGGATCACTGATTTCATTTTCTATGCCTCGCCGACTCTGCTAGGCATCATAAGTATTTATCAATTATGCATACTCACATTATTCTAATCGTCATATAGACGTCATACGCTTTCATCTACCCTTCATTTTACCCAAATCCAACGTACGGATTGAAAGTTATGAATAAAATAGTCAAACCATAACCACATATGCATATAACGCATTAATCAGTGAACACGTAGCACTTAACACGTAAGGTATTCGATCAAAATAATTTTTTAAAGAAGATTCGGGGTTAAAATGATTTTCCAGGTATTTATTACAAATTTTTGAACATTTTTCGGAATTAAAACGGGACTCCGAATCATTTTATAATTAAATAATAGGGTTCGAACACCCGAATCTGATTTTAAAATAATTTTATAATAATTATCGAGCCTTGAAAATAATTTAAAATAATATTTTAAAGCTCGAAACTATTTTTTGGAATTTTTAAATCAATTTTAAATAATTAAATCTAATTATTAAATCAATTAAAATTAATTAATAATTAATTAAATTAATTAATCAATTAATAATTAATTAATCGATTAATTAAAATAATTAAAAACTAACTGAAATTATTTAATAAAATAATTTCAATTTATTTTTGAATAAACAAATAATTAAAATAATTTTCTGAATTTAAAACAATTAAATACACCATTTTTTTGATTTTAAAAAATGATGAAAATATCATTTTTAAAATAAAGTAAACAGAAATCCTGTTTATGTAAATTTTGGAAACCAGAGTACAAAAATTGAACGTTTAGAAAACTACAGGGGTGGAAAGGGTAATTTTCCCCCTTCCCCTGGCTTCCCCGCCCTGGCCGGCCGGAACTCCATGGTCGCCGTCATGGAGCTTTTTCGGCGGCCTCAAAACGGCTCAGAATCGAACAAAAATCACAAGAAACAATCTCCTCACTTCCAGAAACATTTTCCCGTAATTAGTTTAAGCAAACAAGCACCGAGTTTTCCAGAAAAGCTGATCGAAAATCCCGACGCCGGCGAGCAACGTTTTCCGGCGAGGTTCGATTAGGACGAACCGTGAATCATTTGTTAACTTCAGATATACGAATCGAGGGGTTTTTAAACGATCTATAACATGGCGTCATCAATTTACATCAATAACCCCTAGATTAAAAACGCCTAAAATCAATTAAGAACATTCATAGTTCATAAACCCTAATTTACAAATTCGAGAATCAAACCATCATTTGGACTTGTTATTGAACTCGGTTTTTGACATATAATATACCAAATTGACCAGAAAAATATTATCTACATGATGGAATCATCAAATCATATCAACAATATCAAGAACAAATTTTCATAATTTAATTCATAAATAATTCGAAATAAAATAATTAAATCAGAAAAATACCTTGATTCCTGCATAAAAACGGATGATTGATTATGAAATTACTTTTCGAGAGCTTTGTTTTGATATGTTGCATGCCCGAATCGGAGTTCGATAACGAATTCGTTCTTACGTTTGATTCTCAAGAACGCAATATCAATTCGACATTTTCTCTGTATTTTACGGGGTTTTACTGACTGATGGTGATTATACGAATAAAATGAAATGATAAAAGGGCTATATATATTTTTGGAATATTGGTTCATTTTGGATCGTTTTGGATCGATAAATTAGTTACTTAGCCGCTATGTAACTGCAAAAACGATCCGATTTGATACCCGTATTGGATAATTATCCAAACCGGGCTTCTTATAAAATAATTTATATGAAAGAACTTAATAATATCCCGTCTTTTGAAAATACGGGTTTCGATGATTTACCGAAATGATTATCGTATCGAAAATCTTGCGCCAGGTCGCACACGGGTCAAGCCGTAATCCGGATCGAAAAAGTCAAAACACGGAAAATGTCCAGAATTACCAGATTAGGTTAGGAAGGAGTTTTTGGAAGAGTTTCGGGTTGTAAAAATGTAAAAACGGTCGAGGTTGGACGATTCCCGGCTTTATAAAATAATTTTGTAATTATTCAGAAAATAATTAATAAATTCATAAATCATATAAAATCATATAATACTCCAAAAATTACCATAAAAATACCGTAATTATCTATATTTTATTCTGGTCATAATAAAATTAACATACTTATATTGTATCACATATTAGTATTCACATATCTACACCAATCATAAGATAATTCACCAAAAATCACATAGTAATCATATAAAAATTATTTATTGATAAAAATAATTACACGTGATATCCCGGATGTTACAACTCCCGTGGCCCTAAAAGTTGTACCCAACACTTGGGTAAGATCATGTGCAAACCTGCTATGGATGTCATACATCATATCCATCTGCCTCATCAAGCGCCTATGCTGCGCCAAGCCCAAACCAGCACTGTCCTCTACCTCTTGCTGCTACTGCTGCTGCGAAGAACCGGCCTCACCCATCTAATGTCTCCACACTGCTCTGCGTGCCTGAGTTGAACAACCAGCATAAGTTTGATCAACTGGCTGGTCACCCGGCAAATGATCATAGGTGTACCCCAGGCCATTCTTGCTAGCCTTCCCACCAAACCACTCTTGCATGCTCAAGATCGTCGAATTATCAATGGGGGCACTCGATAACTGAAGCTGCTCGTGTTCGGGCCAATGAACTCCTACCGCCACACAAAGCTTGGTCACAATCGAGGCATAAGGAATAGACCTCGTAGTGTGCCCACACAAAAAACTCAAAATACCCTGATAAATAATGGAACTGAGATCCACATAATCTCCCTGTAAAATCCCCCATAACAACTTTGCACGATCCACAGTTACATCATGCACATGAGAAAAGGGCATGATGTTCGTACAAATGAAAGCGTTCCATGCACGAGCAAACCTGTTCATGAATGAAGCGGTGAAATTCGCATACTCGTTCGATCCCCTCTTGAACTTCCATTGAGTGTCCGGGACACACAGCGTAGCTACAATCAAGTCTAAATCAAAATCCTCCTCAGTCTTAGTAACCCACTCCTCCTGAGTAGGTTGTCTCTCGGGTTGGTTGATAACCCTACGAATAGCCTCCGGGCTGTAATCTATCGTTAACCCATGCACCACCGTATACCCATTCTTATCGGCCTTCACGTTCACATAGAACTCACGAACTACACTCATAGGCACATCAGCGGGTGCCTCAAAAAAAGAAACCCAACCCATCTCCAAAATCATCTCAAAAAGCTTACCATCCTTACCCGATGGTAGAAAACCCCTCTCCTTCACTATTTCCTTAGTCAACAGCCTCGTGTACTCCGCTTCAGCCTCTGGAGTAGCAAACCTAGGCCTCGTACCCCAAAACTCGAAGAATCAGTAGTGGCGGGGTTAATGCATCTTCTAACTTGAGTGCGAGCTCTTTTAGGTGCCATTGAAATAGATTAATTGCGAGTAAAAAGTGTATAGAGAGATTTAGTTTTGAGAGAATAAGAATATTGTGGAGATGGATGTATGTAATTGTGTGTATTTATATAGAGAATAAGAATTATAAGTGGGATATGATTGTGGGTTAGTGGGGCTCATGGGTAGTGTTTAGAACTGATTAAGAGAAGGATTTAGGGTAGTGGGAGAAGTAAAATTCGGTGGGGTGTGTTTTTATTTTAAAATTTTGGGCTTTCTATTTTTTTTCTTCTTCAGGGACTCAGCGCGGCCGCCCTGCCAGGAAGCGCGGGTGCGCCGTGTTTCTGTTGAAATAGCGCGGCCGCCCCACTTCCCAACGCGGGCGCTCCATGTTTCTGTTGAAACATCATGACCGCCCTGCTTCCCAGCGCGGGTGTGCCGTGCTTCTATAATCTCAGCACGGCCGCCCTGCTAGGCAGCGCGGGCGCGTCGTGCTTCAGTAGAAAATACCCTGTTTTTTTTGTTTTTCTAATTTTTTTGTGTTTTCTTCTGGTTTTTCTTCCTTCTATCTTCAACTAATGTACATAAGATTGGGTTGCCTCCTGAGAAGCGCTTGGTTTATGTTGGTAGGTTGACGTAGAATTTCGAGAGGTTGACGTAGAATTCCGAGATCAAGTTGATAATAAAAGCACTAACCACCTCACGGTTTGCCGTATCTCCATAGTATTGCTTCAAATGCTGTCCATTCACCTTGAATGCTTGGCCTATATCATTCTCAAAAAATTTCACCGCTCCATATGGAAACACAGTTTTGACAACAAACGGCCCTGACCATCTTGACTTCAATTTTCCAGGAAAAAGACCAAGATGAGAGTTAAACAAAAGAACTTGTTGTCCCGGCACAAATGACTTGAGCACTAAACCCCTATCGTGCCACCTCTTGACTTTCTCCTTATACATCTTGTTGTTCTCATACGCTTGAAATCAAAACTCATCGAGTTCATTCAATTGAAGCATCCTTTTCTTTCCAGCTGCATCCATATCAAGGTTCAATTTCTTCAAAGCCCAATATGCCTTGTGCTCTAGCTCCACAGGCAAATGAAATCCTTTACCATAAACCAATTGAAATGGTGAAAAGCCTAGCGGAGTCTTGTATGTTGTTCGATAAGCCCAAACAACTTCATCCAGCTTCAAAGACCAATCCTTTCTCGATGTATATACAACTTTCTCCAGAATGCACTTGATCTCTCTGTTAGATACCTCAGTTTGACCATTAGTCTGAGGATGGTAGGCTGTAGCAATGCGATAATTCACATTATATCTCTGTATCATAGCAGTGAACTTGCGACCTCTTCACTGATTATGACTCTTTGAGTCCCAAATCTTGTAAAAATCTGCTTGTGAAGAAAATTAAGCACTACCTTCGCATCATTCACCGGCAAAGCCTTGACTTCCACCCATTTGAGACATAATCGACCGCCAACAAGATATACTGATTATTGTAAGATGAGACAAATGGCCCCATGAAGTACATTAAGAGGCATCTCATTTTTCTTTGACATATTAACAACACGCAGGCAGCGACCATACTTCAAAACGAACTGATGCGCATCCTTCAACAAATATAGGCCAGAAGAATCCTGCTTGAAGGATACGAGCTACTATCTTTTCTCCATCATAGTGGCCTCCTTAAATAGTCGAATGATAGTCTCGCAGGATATCCTCCATTTCGCTGTACGAAATATATTTCCTGATGATTTGGTCAGCTCCTTAGATGAAACAAAAATGGCTCATCCCACATATACCACTTCACCTCATGAAGAAACTTCTTCTTTTGAGCAGAAGATAAGTCTGGGGGCATAATGTTGCTCACAAGATAGTTCACAATGTCTGGGAACCACGGTTCTTCTTCTTGCACCCCAAACAACTGCTCATCAGGAAAAGACTCATTTTTCAATATCTTATCATGTGAAGCTATACTTGGATCTTCTAACCGAGAGAGATGATAAAAAACTTGATTCTCAGTGCCTTTTCTATCCATGATCTCCAGTTCAAATTCCTGAAGTAAAAGAACCCATCAAATCAATCTATGTTTTGAGTCCTTCTTCGAGACGAGATAGTGAATAGCAGCGTGATCAGTGAAAACTGTCACCTTCATCCCAAGTAAATAGGATCGAAACTTTTCAAAACTGTAGACAATGGCCAATAGCTCCTTCTCAGTAGTAGTATAGTTCAGTTGAGCACCTTTGAGGCTCTTACTAGCATAGTAGAACACATAAAATATATTGTTCTTCCTTTGCCCAAGAACCACTCCAACTGCATAGTCACTCACATCGCATATCATTTCAAAAGGTTCATTCCAATCTGGTGCAGTTATGACAGGTTCCGTGATCAAGCTTTATTTTAAGCTCTCAAAAGCAGCTCGACACTCATCATCAAAATTTAAAGGGACATCTTTCTCTAGAAGATTGCACAATGGTTTAGAGATTTTAGAGAAATCCTTGATGAACCACCTATAGAGACCCGTGTGACCAAGAAAGCTGCAAATTCCCTTAACAAAATTTGGGGGAGGAAGGTTTTCAATGACCCCCACCTTGGCTTTGTCCACTTCAAGACCTTTACTAGAAACCTTGTGCCTAAGAACGATGCCTTGTTACACCATAAAGTGACATTTCTCCCAGTTGAGAACCAGATTGGTCTCAACACACCTTTTAAGAACTGCGCCAAGATTTTGCAAGCACTCGTTAAAAGAATCCCCAAACACATAAAAAATATCCATGAACACCTCCACATTCTAACCAATCATGTCAGAGAAGATAGCCATCATGCATCTCTGAAATATGGCAGGTGCACCACATAACCTAAAAGAAACTCTTCTGAAGGCAAAAGTACCAAACGGACAAGTGAAGGTAGTATTTTCCTGATCTTCTGGAACAATGCAAATCTGATTATAGCCCGAATAGCCATCCAGAAGACAGTATTATTCATGCCCAGCCAACATGTCAAGCATTTGATCAATAAAAGGAATAGGGAAGTGATCTTTCCTCGTGGCCTTGTTCAGATTCCTGTAATCCATGCAAACTCTCCACCCCGTAACTGTTCGAGTAGGAATGAGCTCATTCTTCTCATTAGAAACCACAGTGATACCTCCTTTCTTCGGCACACACTGAACTGGGCTCACCCAAGAACTGTCAGAAATATGATATATGATCCCTACATCTAGCCACTTGAGAATTTCCTTCTTCACAACCTCCTTCATGATCGGATTTAGCCTTCTCTGTTGCTCAATAGTTGGCTTGCTTCCTTCCTCTAGAAGAATTTTATGCATTCAATAAGAATGGTTGATTCCCCTTATATCTGCTATTGTCCATCCAATTGCCGATTTGAACTCTCTTAGAATTCTCAAGAGCTTTTCCTCATCACCTAAAAAATCATACCTTAAGTGTTCAGGCAATGGTTTAACCTCGAGTGTAGAAGCTTCCTCAATAGATGGCTTGAGACACCCCTCAGCAGTTTTGAGTTCTGACATTCCAAGAGATTCAAAAGGCATATCCAGTCGTCGCTTCCAAGGAGAAGCATTCAAATATTGCAACTGCTCATCACCTTCATCATCTTCACTATCGAAATTCCCCATCAAGGAATTCTCTAAGGTATCAGACCTTAGCATTTGATCAAGTTCTGAAGTAACCACAGAATCGACCAATTCCACTTTTAAGCACTCCTCTGTATCAGTAGGGAATTTCATGGCATTGAAAACATTAAACGTCACATCCTGATCCAGTACCCTCTTAGTTGATGAGTGGCATTTATGACACTTTATAAAGCTCCGTAAAGCTTTGAATTGGTGTTTCGTACTCGAGTTGTTAGTGTTTTTAACGTGTTTTTGTAGTGTTTATGCATTTCAGGTATTTATCAGGAATACAGGTGAATTAGCATTATTTTAATGCTAATATGATGTTAGGATGATGTCCAGAATAAAAGCTCATGAAAAGACCAACTCAAATCAGCAAGAAAAGAAGAATTCAGAATTTTCTCCAGAGAGTCAGCGCGCCCGCGCTTTAGAAGTGCGCGCCCGCACCCAAAGAGCAGAATGTCAGCGCGCCCATGCAAGTTAAGCGCGCGGCCGTGCTAGGTCGGGAAAATAAAATCTTGTTTCTTATGGAATTTTGATCTGTTGGATTTCTACTCTGCATGGGCTGCTATATATACATATCTTATGCTCGATTTTTATAACAAGACATACCATAGCTTAAGGAGAAGGCGTAAGAAGGCCGTAGAGCATAATTCAACCAAGGCGAAGAAGATCTAGTTTATACTTGTGATTCTTTGTTTTAAGTTGTAACTTTGGATGCTAGTTTTCTTGCGTGTGAACCTATACTCTTGTTTCATACTTGGTTTATTATTAATTCAGTATAAAGACTATGTTTATTATACCATGCTTTCATCGGAACCCACATTGATGATGAGTCCGATTATGGGCTAATTGTTATCATAAGGTTCTAACGGATTTATATATAGATTTCTTTAGTTAATTTATTTTAATACCTTAGTGTGTGGTGATTGTATGATAACCTAATATTGATTGTGCTTATTCGTCTTATGAGCATCACGAATTTATAAGGTTGCGTGTTAATCTTTAATGAAGCGAAAGTGAATTTAAGGGTTTAGAACTTGCCATGCTAGCATAGGTTCATATGTTTGATATGCATGACTTGTAGGTAATTTTAACCATCTTACTTGCCCTATGTAATCATGATAGATAACTTGTTCGTTAAACCGTTATGTTGTCAAATTATATAGACATATAGGGTCTAAATATAATTGGTGTATATTCAGCTTCTATCTCTTTTGTGGATGTCTGGTAGTATGGTAATCGTACAATGAAAGTTGGCTTTTATCAGTTTCATGTTATCTGATTAGTGTCATCACCATTACATGCTAAGATTAAGAATGAAAAGGCTATTGAATGAAGTATTTAATCAAGTTAGAATCCCATGTTTGTGTCATATAGTATTCAACTCTCATTATTCTCGTAGTTAATATTCTTTAGTATAATCTCTTAATTAATTGTAGTTATAATCAACCTCAATTTGTTATTCGTCTTAGCATTGGATAATAACCATACCATTGTTGCATAGATACATAGATTGAAATTAACCTAAACCAATCCATGTGGGAACGAACTAGAATTTATTCTATATTACTTGCGATCGCATATACTTGCATGAATTTTAGCACGTGTTTCAACTCTAACAAGTTTTTGGCGCCGCTGCCGGGGAGTCAATGTTAATTTTTAGTTTATGTGTTTATCATCATTGGTTGATAAAGTTCAGTGACTCGGACATTATTACTTACTTAATTCCTTGTTGTGTTTCAAGTACTCTAGCGAGCGTGTATGCATACGCGTTCTCGGTCTCATAAGAGAATACTGGATAAAGGTGAGGAAGAAGTTGTAGTAGAGGAGAAAGTTGAAAAAGAGATCTTAGTTGAGAAAGAAGAAGAAGTTCTTATTGAAATGGGAGAACCTGAAGCAAATCCAAAGGCTTTGATGGACTACTCTCAACTGAAGATAAATGATATTCAGTCTAGCATTGTTCGACCAGCCATCTCGGCTAATACCTTTGAGGTCAAGTCGAGCACGATTCAGATGATACCGAACTCAGTTCAGTTTGGGGGTTCTCCGGCAGAAGACCCCAACATGCACATCAGAGATTTCATCGAGATCTGCGACACTTTCAAGTTCAATAGAGTTTCTGAAGATGCTATTAAGTTAAGGCTTTTCCCATTCTCTCTGCGGGATAAAGCAAAGTGCTGGCTATATTGTAGACCTGGCAATTCGTTCGTGTCGTATACTTTCATGTATTTTCGTGTTTCGTGTACTTGAATGCCAAACACAAAACTGACATGTTTAGGGTTCGTGTATATTCATGTTCGTGTACTTCCGTTTCATGTCGTGTATGTCGTGTTAATTGAATATTAATATATTTTAAAATGTAATATTAATATAAATTAGAATATAAAATTTTTAGGTAGACAAATTATAAAATATATGAAAAATATATATTTAGATCTCAATTCTATACAATATAATGAAATCAAATAATATTTTAAAAATAAATATGCATACATTTATTATAATTCGACATATATTTATAAAAATTATTAAAATTTAATTATAAAATTTATTTATGTCATATACTTCGTGTCATGTCGTGTACTTGAAGGTTAAATACAAAACCGACACTAAATCTCGACCGTGTACTTTCGTGTTCGTGTACTTTCGTGTCGTGTCGTTTCGTGTAAGTCGTGTCGTGTCCAAAATTGTCGGGTCTACCACCAGGGTCTATCACCAAATGGGAGGATCTTACTAAAAATTTCTTAACTAAGTTCTTTCCTATGGCGAAGACTGCTGCGATCAGAAATGCACTTACTCAATTTGCTCAGGAATCTGGAGAATCTTTATGTGAGGCTTGGGATCGTTAAAAGGAGATTCTTAGGAAGTGTCCTCATCATGGAATGCCTGACTGGATGATCATTAACTGCTTCTATAATGGATTGGGTGCTACTTCTAGACCCATATTTGATGCAGCATCAGAGGAGCCTTGTGGGCTAAAAGCTATGATGAAGATTACGAATTGATTGAACTGATAACTGCTAATGAATACCAGAATCTTACTCAGAGACTATCTCAGGGCAAGGTAGTAGGAATTCTGGAGTTAGATGCAACTACTGCTATAGCTACTCAGCTTAAGGCTTTAACGATGAAGATGGATTCTTTGGCTAATTATGAAGTTAATCAGATCATTATTGTCTGTGAGCTTTGTGCCGGTGCCCATGAGACGGAGCAGTATGCTATTTCTAGTGAATCAGTTCAGTTCGTGAGCAACTTTCAGAGGTCGCAGCAACCTGTGCTAGCATGGCAAGTTCTAAACCTCTATATTCAATGTCGCTTCAATAGAGATTAACACGCTATCTTATAAGTTCCCGACGCTCATAAGATGAATAAGCACAACCAATGCTAGGATATCATACAATCAACACATAATTAGGTATCGAAACAATTAACTATAGAAATTTATAATTAAATCTGTTAGAACCCCACGGTAACGATTAGTTCATAACCGAACTCATCATCACCGTGGGTTTCGATGAAAGCATGGTAATTAAACTAAGTCTTTATCAACTGAATAAATAATCAAAGTACGTTAACAAGAGTATTAGGTTCAAACAACAAAGGAAACAAGCATCAAAGATTACAATTTAAGCAAAGAATCACAAGTAAAAACTAGTTCTTCTTCTCCTTCGTTGAAATTGTGCTATTAGGACTTCTTCATGTTATCTCCTTGCTTTCTCTTATGAAAAACGTCTTCAAAAAGTCACTAAATAGCAACCCGATTCGACCAGAAGTCTAGCAGACCAGTACTCTATTAAAAATAGGATTCTGGCAAAACAACATGGCGCGACTGCCCTGGGATCCCGCGCGGCCGCTCTGAGTATGGCACGGTCGCTCCCAAGTGTAGCGCGGCTGCGCTGAGCTTCTGGAAAAACTTCATTTTTCTTCTTTAATGGCTTCACTTGCTGGTTTCTTAGTGCACTCAACCAAGGCTTCATCCTAACACTCTTCCAAGCATCAATCATGCAATTTATAGTCCTTGTTCTGATTATGCCCTGAAATGCAAAACACTACAAAAACACATCAAATACACAAACAACTTGAGTACAAAACACCAATTCGAGCCTTTATGAAGCGTTCTAAGTGGACATAAATGCCACTAAACAAACACTGCCTTGACGTCAAGTCCCTCAAGTATTTCTACCTGAGCTTCCTCTGATTCAACTATCAGTGCTCTTACATTTTGTCCTGAGGTTCCAATTTTAATGCATGTAACTGAGATATTTGTATGTCCCCACTATTCTCTCTGACCTCCATAATTCTTTCCTTTTTTATCTCTGTAAATCCTGGATATAAGTAGCATTGGTACAAACCACTGTGTGACTGTATAATTTGGAATCATAGAGTTGTCTTAAAATCTTCGATAAACATTGTACCCATAAAAATTTCATTCCTTTCCTGCATCTGAAAATTCAGTGATAGCCTATGGCGTAAGCCTTTGAGGAAATTCCATAATATTCTTATGTAGGTCTTGAAATCGGTTTCATTAGAATAAGAAAACCATTATCTTCAGAATCCGTGTTCGGGAATTTTCCGTCTGAATAACACATGGTCTTTGTTTTCTTCGAAAGATTAAAATCAACTTTAAAAACCTAGAGGAAATTCGAGTCAACCAATACTTTCAGTACCCTAAATTTAATATTTAAGAGAAATTTAAATTTTTAAAAATTTTAATTTTCTTAGAAAATAAATTAATCAAAAATAAATATTTACATAAATCTAATTTTCAAAAATTTTAAATTTTCTTAAAAATTAAATAAAACGTAAATTATTATTTAAGAAAAATTTAAATTTAAGAATTTTAAATTTTATGAAAAAATAAATAAATCAAGAAATAAAAAAATTGGTGCAACAGAAATTATACAAGGACTAACGGGCGACCATGAATTGTTTTTTTTTGATGAAGTGGCAAGCTGCGACTACGGGTGAAATGAATTATTTTACAAAAAAAATATGAGCTGCAACGCGACCTCGGTGGTTGCCTTCCAACCTGCGACTAAAACACTTGCAATTCGTGGGTCCCGCGACAACCATGAAAACAAATGAATCTGCCAAATTCCGATTTGCTGCCAATTACTACTTATTTCCTACGCGTGGTTGTCCTACTGGTGGCGAGTGGCGACACAGGTTGTACGAAAGGAAAATGAGCACCTGCCATTCTAGTATTTGTTTTATACAACTGAAGCTGCCAATTGTTTAACAAATGTACAAAGCAAGTTTCTAATTAAGTACAAGAAATGGCAACAAAAAAAGAACTATAAAACTAACAGCGAGAAATCGGATAGAAAAATAGATTAAATTAAAAAAAATTATTTACTAAAATTTAAGTAGTAAATTAATTTAGTTAAATTTATAACATAAATTTATTTAAATTAAGTTGATAAAATAAACTTATCTCAATTAAATTTATAAAATAAATTTGCTAAATCAAATTTATAAAATAAATTTATATAAATGAAAAATTAATAAAATCAATAAATTTTAAGGATCCTGATTTGTGTATCAATCAGTCAGCTCTGATACCAGTTTTTAGGTCCCGAAGTATCGTAGAAGTGGGGGTTGAATATGATACTCACTAAATTTAAAAATCATTTTGAATCTTTTGCGGATATAAAATTTAGTGCTCGGTTAGTGGTTTCGTGTTCTTCAGATGAATAGTATTTGAGAATATAAAATGAGGAACACAAGATATTCGGGGAAATATATATTCATTATAAATCCGCAAGGGGTGTTGCTACACTCTAGTAAATAAATTAACCGACTACAATCTAAGAACAACAAAGTTCCTAGCTTCTACAAAGATCAACAAATTAATTCCTATAAAATGATCTAGCTTTTATTTGTCTAAGAATTTAATTACCGGGTAACGTTCATAATGCCCCTAACAATATACAAGAGTTAAATCGGGCATTATAATGTTACACTGGTGAGAAGAATAACGGATATGGATTTGTGTTTATATCTCCTATGTATCTCTTTGCTGCAATTCTTCAGTACTTTGGGAGAGAAGATGAACAGAACAATACAACTAAATTGCTGAATACTTCTGCTGCTTTGTGTAGACTTTATATTCAATTGAAAATGTGTGGCTGAAATTGAACCACACAAACTAATTGATTGTATCAATAAAGATGTGGCTGAGGAGTAAGCTACGACCGAGTATATTCTTTTGTAAACTGCGACCAAGGATTTTAACCTGCGACCTTGAATCTACAATACCAACTGGCGACCAAAAGGGTTTGGTTTCTTTATTTATTTCTAACCTGCGACCAAGACAAGTCTTGTACTTAAACTTAAACAAAAATAACCTCCTGGTTTCCTTTACTTGGTTAACCTGCGAAGCGACCATTGGTTGCTTGGTTTCTTTTTTTGTTTATTTGATTTCTTTTTCCTTTTTCTTCTTTTTCCTTTTTTCTTTTGTTTTCTTTTTCTATTTTCTTTTCCTTTTCGTTTTCTTTTCTTTTCTTTTTGTTCTTTTATTTAATTTTAAATTATAACTTAATTAATTTATAAAATAAATTTAAATATAACTTATGTAAATAAACTAATTTAGATTTATAAAATAAACTTATTTAAAGTTTATAAAATAAATCATTTTAAGTTTATTAACTAAATTATATTAAAGTCCATTAAATAAATTTATTTAATTAAACAATTAAACTTTGAACTTGGCCAATCTCGCAAGTAGTTTAGCTGTATACCCCGCGCACCTTTTCTCGTACTTTAATGGATAAACGTTCAATCCAAGTACGTTCCTCAACTTAACAATTCTTCTATAAATAATACCCAGATTCCTTTCACGAGCTGTTGACGCCTAGTGCAACTGGTTTGGTTCACAGACGACTAAGCTTGATTCGGGTTTTCGTATTATAGCCTTGATTACATTGTTAAGCTTGCAACAACTTTATCGCTTCAAACACTGACTGTCAAGAAACAACTGTACTTTCACTGGAATTCTTTCTAGTACTTTAGACAACGTCCTCATTTCTACTACAAACTTGAATACTTCAATCACTGTTCTTCACTGATGTTTGAACATATAAATGAACTCCTGTCAGTGAGTATAACTTCAAGATTGTAGCTGTCTTCTTTAACCTCTGTCTATACCCTATCTTCAATTCTTCAGATTCCAGTACTTCATACACTGTCTATCTTCAATCAATGTTAATACACTTAAATCTTCTAGTAGCACTTATACATTGAATCTTCATCATTTCTGAAACCCTGAAATTCTTTAACCTTTATTCTTCACTGAGGCATGAACATATAAATGAGCTTCTTTCAGTGACCAGTAAACAGATTTCAAGCCTTCTTCTAATCTCCTGATTTTTTGTATTTGCTTTATCTTCATTTCTTCTGATTTCTTGTGTAGACGTAATATTATTAACCTGTCATGATCTAGTGTTGTTCTCGTGTTGAGTTATCACGTAACTGTTCATACAGCTACGCAGTCTCACCAACAAGAATCAACATGAAAATCTAAGTTTGAAAAAAATAAAATAGAAGTTGCATAACAGATTGTAGAGGTTGTAAATCGTATTTTTAAAAATTAAACTTAAAATCCAGTATTTTTGAAAAAAACATAAAAATAACAATATTTTCAAAATATTTTATAGAATAAGGTTGTACATTTTAAAAAAACCAAATATTTTATACATGTGTGTTTTTTATTTCCCTTTTATAAGACCCTTATTTAGCTCCGGTCCTTCAGATAGTTGAGAAGGGCCTTAGATATTTTATTATGAGTAATGTTAAATAACTTAAAATTTGTATCGAAAAGGTTACAAAATGGTATGTCATGACACAGGTCGCAATTAATTGGTGCACGCATATGAATGCAAGTGGGATTTCATATTATTTTTACAAAAATTAGTCGATTAAATGCTAAATTTGGTTGATTTGGCTACTTGAGTAATTAGGACTAAACTAAGAACAATTTAAATAGAAATGACCCAAGAAATTGTTGACGTGGAAAACTCGTATATGGGAAAAACCATGGGTGGGATTGGTTACCCAACCTAAATGTGTTTCACTAACGATTCGAGGACGATTACAAAGTGTTTCTCATGATACATCGTATTGATCTAAATGCTATTACGATGGTTGTAGGCTTCGTTCTTGGATGGTGTCTTTCTGTATAATGCAAGTTGTGCTCCCTGATGTAGAAGACCAGCTCGAGTTGTGTGTTTTTGTTCTGTGTTTATCCCTCCATGCTTTATCCCCTTGTTAGCTCCTCTTTTTTCTCCAACTCCCCACCTTTTTCTCTATCTTTAAATTATGGAAGTAGATAATGTTGAGGAGCTTAACTGATACTCCTACAAATCCTGCATCATATAGACCAAGTCCTTCTTCTGTTTGCTCTTCTTTATGTTTGATATTATCCAGGACGCCTGCTCATCCCTCCCATCTCGGACCGTCACTTGCACTTCTTCTCGTCTATGCCTTAAACATATCATGTCATGTCTAAAAATCTGGGATAACAATATCCCCAGATTTTAATAATTAAACAATTTAATTAATAAAATCTTCTTATACGTTATTAATTGATCGCATGGATATATTATTATAGCGTGTATAAATTGATTATTCAACTTTTCTTAATAGATGTGTGAACAACTTTATGATATACATGCATAGGCTATTCACTTATCAAGAAACCCTTCCCAAGACATATCAAAAACCTCTCTAGTTCCTTATATACACTCCTTCAATCTAGCCTTTTGCATACTAATTTGCTCTAAATTATCTCCTTAGCCATTTCTGCAAATCTTCCTCTTGAAACCCTCCAATGGAAAAGAAAAATGTCAAAAGTTCTAATTCTCGTAGTTCTGCCCCCACTGATACTCAGACTGAAAATACCGATTGGATTGCCACTGGTCTTCTTGACTCCAAAGATAGCCTCCAAAGCTTCATGAAACCCAAAAAGTTCGAAGAGGCAATGATTTATTCCATTCTAACATTGTTGTCGTGGTTCCTGACTCCTCTGTTCGTGCTGATTTCTAGGATGGGTATGTTTTTATTATTATCCCTTTGACGTTGGTCTCATCTTCCCCTTTTCTAAATTCGTGTCTGAGGTCTTGAAAGCCCTCAATATTTCACCTGGTGAATTGATGCCTTTTCCATGGGGAACCCTAGCCTGTCTGGATGCTATTGAAGCAAACCATCAATTAGAATCGATGTTGAGGTCATAAAACACTACTATTATTTGAAAAACTTTAGCAGTTGTAGAATTGGGTTTAGCAATAGGAACGCATACGATCCATTAATCTTGAACAATGACATTATCAACGATCGCAATTGGAAAAAAGACTACTTCTTTGTTAAGAAGAAATCCCTTGGTGATGATGTCGGTTATCTTTTGGATCATTGGAAAAACCCAGATTTTTTGCTTATTCTTTTGCTTCATAATCAATTCCTTTTTCTATTTATCATTGAATGTCAATTATATATCCATAGATTCAACTTAGTAATCAATCGACCCTTTTGATGAATACTCCTTATGTCTTTGCGTCAATGTTCTTTATAATAGTATCATTTTTAATTGTTGCCCTACTTTTTAGATCTTTGAATGTCTGCTTGTATTCGGTCGTGTATGTTGTAATTGTGCTCTATTTTGTGATTTGTTTAGACCTCGACTTTGAACCCGACCAGAGCATTGCTTCGACCAAAGTTATTGTAGAGAAGATTCAAGCCCTTGCATCAAGTGAAAGAATTTGGACTAACTGCCTTGGTAGGCCCATTCGTAATGTTGGGACCATTAATGTAGAGGACTTTGTCCTTAAGATGAAAAAGACCTTCTCCAGGCGTGATGTAGGTACTTCTAGAAAAGGTGTAATCAAGACTGATGCAAGCCGTACAAGAAGCAAACATGTCACCATGCTTGTTGGAAAATCATCTCAATTTGTCCAAAGCCTATCATCAGAATTAGGAGATAGTCCTAGGAGCATCAAAAGGATCGAAATGAGTACTGGTCGCCTCTATGCAGAAGGTATACATCAATCTCTCTCATTATTGGTGTACTTCTTCCTTGCATTTTGTTTGTCAAGTTTTATTTTGACTTGGATTGAACCCTTCTTCGTTATTGTAGAGCTTAAGCCCCTATTATTAAGCCCCTGTTTGTTTTAAGTCGTGATTTATTTAAGAGGGCTCGTGATGAGAAATTAACTGAAATTGATTCTTCAAAAGCCCCTTTGCCTTTAGCCCTGTTAGCACCCCTGCTACGATGAAAGTGTGAGTTAACCCATCAGCCACCAACCCTGAATTGTTCACCCCCTTGGACATTCAGAACTATGATGTTAAAGCCGACCCTTCAACATTCGCTGATATGCTAGGTGATATGGTACTCCCCCAGTCTGTGGGGGGTCTCTCTGCAAAGTCTGTTGATTCTATCATGAGCGAGGCTGCTGGTTACTCGTTCCATATAAGTGTTTGTCATAAAATTTTCATGTGTAGTTTTTCCAGTTTTTCTCCCACTTACTATATATATTTCTCTATTTTCCAGACTCTTCAAAGAATCATGGTCGCTTGTGAGGTGTACAATCATGATATGAAGAAGCTCAAGGAGTTAGAAGATGAGCATACAAAATGTGCCTCTAAGATCCAAGCTACCGAGGAGTTGGCTTTTAATAACCTCAAAGCAATGAAGGATGTCCATAACGAGTTGGAAGAGTTCGCTTCTAAAGTCCAGTCCCTAGAGAAGGACATGCATGGTGAAGCAGAAAAGGTTCTTAATCAGCAGATCATAAGGAACAAAATTGGCACCATGTTAGAATATCACAGAGGAAAGTGGAAAACTTGGGATGAGCTGGAAACCATGAAGATCTACAACAAAGAGTTTTCTGATGATGCTTTCCCTCTTGATGAGTTCAACCCTCAACAGATGATGTAGAGAGAAAATTAGCCAAGGACGATAATCCTGATGAAGAGTAGTCTTACGTTTGTTTTGCTTTTGTCGTGAACTTGTTTTTTATCCTGTAATTCGCCTTTGGTTAGCTATGTTAAACCCCTGTTTCGCTTTAAGAGGGAGGTTATGATTTATTTATGACACTTTTCTATGTGGACATTTGATGCGATGTTAAGTTTTCTGCTTTTTAATCATATTTTCGTTATTATTGTATTTCATATTTCTACTTGTGTTCTTGAATGTATTCCACCACATTGAATGTAGTCGTCGTGGCCGTAAGATGTCACATTCTTTGTTAGTACTATGTAGAAATTCGTTATATATGTCAATTGCTATGTTATTATCCACTCTATGAGGTAGAATTATTTTAGACAACTTTTAGGAAACCAATGCATCCAGACGAGTTTTGTTTTTTCCTCTTTCATTTTCATGTATTTTTGCAAGTCAATATTCGTTCTTAATGTCATAGTAATTGTGAATATATTTTGTTTAATTCATTGTTAATATATTTTGTTTGATTCGTCAACATACGTTGGTGCATAGACTCGTAAAGTGGTTAAGAGGCCTTATTCCCTCTTGAAACTCACCAAGTTTGTTTTTATATTAATTTGTAGGGTAACGTGGATGTGTATAAATGTTATTTGTTGTAATGAACGTGACAATACTTTCATGTCGATTACGTTCATTTTTGAAGCAACAAGTGTAGTCGGGTGATCAGCTCTTACGTTTGTAATTCGCATATTTGTTCAACATATGTTAGCATATAATATTATTACTGAGATGATTTTAACGAAATGGACTTGCATAAATAAGCTTAGTAAACAAGCATAATCGGTAAAAACTTATTTGCAGAAATGTAGTTAATGATATAAATCACAATGAGTTGGGAACATAAACATGGAATCAAGCTTTCTTAAACAAAATGTCATAAACAAAGAATAACGATAAACGAACAACGTCATATCAAACGTAAGCAAACAACAATAATTAACTATGTCCTAGTGACTTATTAATCAAGGATTCCTAAGAACTGAATTTTAAAAGATAGGATAGGAAACTTTACACATGATAAAGCTTTAAGTGCAAAGCGTTCCAGCTTCTCGGTACTGGTGTGCCGTCCATACTTGACAATCGGTAAGCCCCTCATCCGATAACAGCATCGATAAAATAAGGACCTTCCCAGGTGTCAGCGAATTTCCCTGCCGTCACATCTACAGTGTTTTGGAACATTTTTCGTAACACCATGTCACTAACACGGAAAGATCTTATATACACATGCTTGTTATAGGTGTTGGTTACCCTTTGTTGGCAAGCAACCAAACGAATTTTCATCATTTTTCGTAGTTCACCCACAGTGTCCTTGTCATGTGCTAATTTAATATTGTTCATGTTATTTGTCAAGAGACCATACCTTGCTGTCGGCATCATGATCTCTGTTGGTAATACGGCTTCAGTGCGATAGATTAGGCTATATGGTGTCTGTCCTGTTGACATCTCAGGGGTCGTTCTGTCCGACCACAACACCCAAGGAAACTCTTCAGCCCATTTTTATTTGCATGAAGTCAACCTTCTTTTGAGATTATTGATTATAATTTTGTTTCTTGACTCGGCCTACCCATTAGCTTGAGGATATCTCGGTATTGACTTAATCCGATTAATGTTCCATCGCCTACAAAATGCTTCCGTATTGTCTCTTATGAACTGTGATCCGTTGTCATAAATGATTTCAGACGGTACACCAAACTTGCACATAATATTCCTTTTAATGAATGATATCACTTCCTTTGATGTCACTTGCTTAAATTCATCCACTTCTATCCATTTTGAGAAGTAATCTGTCATGGTCAACATGAACACTTTCTGGCCGGGTGCAGGTGGCATATTCCCCATAATGTCCATTCCCCAGTTCATGAAGGGCTAAGAAGGAATGGACATGTTAAGATGTTCAAATGGTTGATGTATGATAGGTGCATGTCTTTGGCAAGCGTCACATCTCCTTATGTAATCTAGGGCATCATGTCTTAGTATCGGCCAGTAGTAACCCAGGCGTAGAATTTTGAAAGAGAGATTTCTCCCGTTAGTGTGGTTTCCACACTCTCCTTCATGTGTATCTCTTAATACCATGTCATCCTCGTGTTTTCTCAGACATCTTTGAAGCAACCCTATTGAAGATTTTTTGAATAGTTCGTCATCTACGATTGTAAACCTTGAGGCTTTCATCTTAAGGGTCCTCGCTTCATTGTTGTTGTTTGGTTTTACACCAAGCTGTAAGTAGTCTTTGTATGCTTTGATCCAGCTGTCTGCATCCTCACTGATATTGTCATCACATCGATCAAGAGCCATGCATACTGTAACATAAACTAATCTTTCCATGGCAGGTTGTGGTGCAAGACATGCCTGTAATATAACAAGACTAAGTCAAATTGACAGCCCTAAGAAATAGTTATATGATAATCTAATTTTGTATTTTTTATTGTATTACTCGAGTCTGTAAAAATGTCAAAGATTAGACTGGAGTATTTTTTTGTAAACAGTCTCAAGCCTAAGAATAAACTCTGGAAGAAGATCAAGAAGATCATGCCTCAGAGAAATTGTGAAGAATCTTAGAGTTGAATAAATCTGTTTTAGTAAAAATGTTCTAGGTCAAGATATCTACAAGTCACAGATCAATTCATATAGAGAAGTCATTCAAGAACTCCAGAATAACTTATCGAGACGTCCAAAACAGCTTATAGAGAAGTTTCAGAGATATCGAGAAGCCAAATGAAGATATGAAGATTGGAGACATTGGCAAGTCAAATTCTCTTAGAGATCTCAGAGATATCTACACGTCAAAATATATATAGAGATCTCTGAGATATCGACAAATCTTTTATATTACAAAGTAGGTTAAACTACTCTCTCAGTGATGAACAATATCACTAAGAGCTGCTAGGTTACAATGTATATTGTTCTCATGAATGATAACACATACAGTGTAAACCCTAAGCTGTGTTTATATTGTACACAGTTACAAGATATCTTCTAATTGATATGGAATATAATTTTGTCTCCTACAATATATCAATTAGATATTATCTTCTACAAGTCTTCTAGCTGTCCAACTCTTTATACATATCTTCTATTATTTTAGTCATGATCCTCTCCTGTAAATCAGTTGCATTCCTTATCTGAAGAATCCGCACTTAAGTCATGATATAAATCCTGACGGCCTTAAGTTCTGATATAAGTTCTAACTTCAGTAAGTTCTGATTTCCAGTAAGTCCTGATATTAAGTTCTGAAACTAAACACAATAGATTAGACATGACATCATAAATATATCTAACAATCTCCCCCAACTTGTAAATTATGAAAAATATACAAGTTAATAGATTTGATGATGTCAAAAACATTTAAGTACAAATGCAATGAAAGTTTATTTAGACAACTAACTATAACTTACAGTCCTTGTAGCTTTTACCAATCTTACTGAGTCAATATGAATCCAAAGTGATTCTTCACAAAGTTTGATATCAGCTTCTCTTCTGCATTTCTCAGGACTTGAGCTAATGTAGCTTTGACTTGCTTCATTTCTTCAGCTTGACTTCCAATCTGGCAGATTGCAGTCCTAAGTGCTGAGATGTGATTTCTTTCTAAACCATCACCAAGTCTGATTACTCTTGGATGAGATGAGTCTTCATTATAGCACAAACATTTCTCTTTCAGAATAACTTAAAGTTTAGCAGAATTCTTCTTCTTTGGAATTTCACTTCCATCATCTTCAACTATATTTGGAACAAATTCTGTAAACCTTGATCCAGAGATTCTGGATTTATCCCTTATGGTCTTCATTATGAAATTTGACCATCTTCTAGTAATCTCAGACTTTATCTCCAAAAGATAATGAAAGAATTGAAGTTCTTTCAAAGATTTGTTTAGTAGATCTGATTCTAACATTCTATATGTTCTTCCATCTTCAAGAAACATAATTAGCTTTTTTTTGACATTACTTTTATCATGAGCATCCAGTACCACTTGAACAGATATAACCTTGTCAAGGTGTTTCTGTTTAACTTCCTCAAGTGGTTTGTCAGTTAATAAAAATGGATCTATAGTAAGTACTTCAACTCATGTCTTGATCTTGGCTTCTTCAGAACCTAATCCAGCTCTGTCTCTTGCTTCTCTGACTTTCAATCCAACAGTCATGAAATGAGATAGCAGTTGACTTTTCTTAGGATCTGATGGATTAACATTTTTCCATAGGAGTTTTCTCTTATCAGTAACTGCCATTTTCTTCAAATCAACTTGAGCTTTGTCAGAGATTGATGTCTTGATGACTTGATCAGGATTTGTTATTTCTTCTATAGCTTCTTGTTCTTCACTCTGAACAACATGAGCTATGTCAGAGGTTGTCTTAGATTCTTCTGTTATCTTTCTTTTTTTCAGAGTTTCAATAGTTTCATCTTCAGCAGTTGTATCATCAAAAACTTGAACCATTTTGCACACTGGTTTCATCAGGATTTGAGGAATCTTCATCTCCTGTGTCTTTGTTAGTTCATCAATCTTTCCTTTCCCTTTTTCCTTGCGATCAATTTCAACTTGTGATCTTGTCTTGGGCTTTGAAGCTTAAGACCTTTCCTTGATCACAATGCCTTTTGCCTTAGGCCTTAGAGGTTTCTTTGCATTAGAAGCTTTAGACTTAAGATTTGTCTTCTCAACTGCAAATCTAGCTTATTCCTCCTTAAGAGTCTCTAAATCCATTCCAGGATTATGCTTGAGAAATAGTCTTCTATCAATTTCTTCATCATGTGTCTGAATCTTGGGATCTTTATAATAGATTGTAGTCTCCCTTCCCTTAAGCTTCATAGTTTGTAAAAACTTCTGAGAATCTTGACTTCCTCCTTGAATGAGAAGATCAGAACTTGATATCAGACTTTGGTCATCAGAACTTGCTTTCAGAGTTTGAGCATTTACAGCTTCAGAACTTGTCTTCTTCTGTGTAGAAGATTTGCTAGAGTCAGAAATTAGTTTGCTTGAAGAAACTTTGCTGCTTTGCCTTTGACCTTGACCTTTGCCCTTGCTAGGGTTTCCCTGGTCATCTTCTTTATCATCCTTCTTCTTCAGTACTTGACTAGTTGAGCCTTTGGACTTCACTACCTTCTCCCCCTTTTTGGCATCATCTGGTAGGAGTAGAGATAGAAGAATTTCTACTGAAGATTGAATTTCATTCAGTTGAGCTTGTTGAGAGGCTTGATTCTGCAGGATCTCAGTCAGTTGGGCATGTTGCTTTTCTTGAACTTTCTCAATAGCCTCTAATTTCTCATAAATTGGTCTGATAAACCTGTTCTTGTCCAGCTTGAGCATCAGGTCCAGATTATCAGCATTTTCCTGTAGCTTATCAACCTTGGCATGAGTAATGGAGTGTTGACCTCGAAGACTTTTAGTACTGAGAGCTGTGACTTTGATCTGAGCTTTGAAATCAGAGTTTGCCAGCAATTCATCAGCTTTTGCAATATGATCTGATAGAACTTTTGAGCTTGGAATGAAATCAGATTTATTCCACTTCTTGGTCCATTCAACTCCTCTATGAGTTTCTTTTCATGGAACAAGAGCTTCTTGTTCAACATATTTCAATAGTTCCTCCTTTCCAAGAATTGGAGCTAGAGTGTTTACTGGAGCTGACTCTCCAGAACTTGCAAGAAACTCATCATCTTCTGACAACACAAGTGTGTGTGTGGCTGTAGGAGATTCTGGTACAACTTCGTCTTTTTCCATATCCAGAATTGGAGTGGTAGGAACTTTAGCATTTATTGGAGAAACAGGTGGAGTTGTCACTTGTCCTTGTGGTGCTTCCAGAAATAGGACAGATGGAATGTTCATCGTATAAATGTCAATTTCAGGACTTAATCCTGAATCTTCAACTGGAACATTTTTCTTTGATAGGAGAGACATGAGGTGTGATCACTGTGTCATTAACAGTGTTTCCAGGTGCTGGAAGGGCTTCAATTACCATAGGTTGTGATGAGATCAGAGATGCCTGATCCCCTTCTTCAGTTTCTATAGAATCCTCAGATTGAGGTTGTGCCATATGCCTTCCTGCTCTCATCTTCTTTGATCTCCTGGATGGTGGAGGAGTTGCTTGAGGAGCATCAGAACTTGAAGTTCTTTTTCTCTTTAAAATACCAGAACCCTCAGCTTCATTCTTCTTCTGAGGAGTTACCTTTTCAGCTGCTACCTCCTTCTGAAAAATTACATTTTCAGCTTCTACTATCACAGGTTCTGATGCATGAACCTGGACTTGCTCCTCTTCATCTGATTCATCCCTAAGAATCATCCTTCTTCTCCTTGGTGGAGATTTAGGAATGGATTTTGCTCTTGAAAATTTTATAACTAGCACTTTTTGGGAAGTACCAGAGGTTGGTTTGGTAGTAGGTGTTGATGGTTGAGGTTGAGAAGATTGTGCAGGTTCGAAATAAGTTCTGATGGTAGGCTGTGGTTGTAGTTGAGAGGATTGAGCTGGTTGAGTATTGGTTGTAGGTGCTGATGGAGGTTGAGAGGGTGCAACTTCAGGATATATGGACTGTATGTGAGAGGATCAGAATTTACTAAGAAGTGTTTTACTGATTGAGGGATTTGGAGAGGTCTTAGTATAGTCTTCTTATTATCAGTAGATAATAAGTCTGTGAAGGCCCTTTTAGCAAGCTTAAAGGGTTCAATTGTCTCACTAAAGTTTTGAGGTGCATCAAAACAACATAAATTATATATAAGCTCACAGAATCTAGCAAAATAAATTGTGTTGCTATCTTCTTTTATCCTATCACCTATAAAACCTAGCATAACACTAGCATAATCAAAATGGGTTTGATGAAGAAGAGCATACCCAATTTGCTGACTCATGATTGGTATAGCATCAAAGTTGGAGCACTTGTTGGCAAAGGCTTTGGTGATGCAATCGAAAAAGAAACTCCACTCCCTCCTGATGTGGGGCCTCTTCAATTGTCCCAGCTTGGACAAAGATTTCTCATAGCCCAGATTTGCCATCATGTTTTGAAGTGCTGACTCTCCAACTTGTGAACTGTAGGAACAGTTTTCTGGAAGATGCAATGCTTGTCGTACTGTAGACAAGGTAACCAGATGCTCATCTTCTCCAGTTGTGAAAATAATGCTTGGGGACCCATCTTCACCACCATCATCATATACCCCAGACCTCCAGAACTCCAGAATTTGTTTTCCTAAAAGAAGCCGTGGTTGGGTCAGAGCATACCCAATTTCACTTCGAGCAAGAAAGTCTTGAATGAAGTGAAGTTCAGAAGGAGCCTCGTCCTTGTTGAGAATAGCCATGTAGTTGTTAGGAACAAACTTGGCTCCATCATAGATAAGATCCTTAGGTGCCATATCTGTAAAAAATTAAGTGAAAGTTGTGTGTACGAAAGGTGTTTGATAAAATGCCTGTAAGAAATAACTTCAGAGAATATTAGAGAGTGAGAGAGAATAAGAGAGATTAGAAAATAAGAATGGTAGGTAAAAGATTGTAAAATCTTTTAACTCTCTTATTTATACACTCCATGTGACAACGTTTATTTTTGTGAAGAAAAACAGATGTTTTACACCTGGTAGCATGGAAACAGTCAAAAAAGTTATGAGTGGGCACGTTTAACGTGCAGTAATTATTGCTCACATGATGTTACCAAAACAAACACGCAACCTATTAACCAAATGATTATCACTGTTTTTATCTCACTTAATTATTTTCTGACAAAATATAACCGTTACAGTAAATACTAAAATATGCCAAGTAATTAAATAATGCCACATAAGCATCAGAGTTTCCATCAGGATTTGCATCAGAACTTGACTATTATCAGAATTTAACGGTCATCAGAATATGGCTTCTGTACTCAAAAAGTGAATGACTGTTTCTGTGATTCTTCACATAGATACTGACTGGTTTCTTCAGAGTTAAATCATCAGAACTTTCATCAGAACTGGTCCTCAGAATTTATGCGAATAATACTTAACTGTTTGTCAAAAACAGCTTGATAACCACAGTAATTTTTATCATTCATATGGAGTGAGAGTGTGTGCATTTGCAAATGATCAGATAATGATTAAAGTCTGATAAACTTCAGTATATCTTAGAAATAAGGCATAACTAAGAAAATTGCTTAAAATCTGTCTTTAATTTTGAAGTCTACTATAAAATAAATTTATGCAAGAGTCCACCTCAACTGTTTGTGCTCATTTTATGCATCTTTTGACATTCTTTTTACAGTGGCTTCTCAGTGTAAATGAGTCACAACTGCTATCAGAATTTATGTTATTATCAGAGTATTTCTCCAGTAATCAGAGAATGTAAAAAGTCACCAAGAAAAATTTATTTGCTTTTTTAATGGATATAACTTAATACCAGCAATGCACTTGGGCCTTCCCTTTCATATATTTACTCTAGATCTCAAAGGAGTACCTGACTTCAATTTTCTTTTCTTTTATTTTCTTCAGATAAGTGAGGCTTATCAAGCATGTAGTTCATCCTTAATATTTACTGACATCAGAATTTGACAGATAAGAAACAATAATCTAGTTTGTGATTTAGTAGTAAGATACACAAAGCAAATTTAACTAAGATCAAAATTAGAGTTTGCTTGTGTTATGGATTTCCACATAAACAACTAATTCAAACATGAGATACACAGTTTTTTAAAGACTACTAAGTCAGCATCTAACAAATAATCCTCATTGGATTGAATAGTCACAGAACATTAAAAATACTATAAGAGTATATAGAATCACATCAGATAACAATCAGTATTGAATATATTATAATTTAAGCACAGATTACATGGAGATAAGAAAATCAGTAAACACTGATCATAAAGTCTGATGCATGAGAACAAAAACTAAACAGATTTTGAGAAAGAACCTGAAACCATTCCAAGTTCATTTACCAGTCTTGTAAAAGTAGCTTCACATAGTGGTTTTGTGAAGATATCTGCTAGCTGTTGATCTGTTGGAACAATATGCAATTCCATTGTACGTTCCATCACATGTTCCCTTATGAAATGGTACCTAATGCTGATGTGTTTTGTCATTGAGTGTTGAACTGGATTTCCTGTCATAGCAATAGCACTTTGATTATCACAGTAAATGGGTATTTTAGAAAATTCTAACCCATAGTCCAGTAACTGATTCTTCATCCAAAGAATCTGTGCACAACAACTTCCTACAACAATATATTCTGCTTCTGCAGTTGATGTGGATATTGATTTCTGTTTCTTGCTAAATCAAGAAACCAATCTGCCTCCAAGAAATTGGCAGCTTCCACTTGTTCTTTTCCTGTCTATTTTGCATCCTGCTAAATCTGCATCTGAGTAACCTATTAGCTTAAAATCTGATTCCCTAGGATACCACAATCCTAGATCAGCTGTACCCTTTAGATACTTGAAAATTCTTTTCACAGCTATTAGATGAGGTTCTCTTGGATCAGCCTGAAATCTTGCACAAAGACAGGTAGTATACATGATATCAGGTCTACTTGTAGTTAAATAGAGTAAAGAGCCAATCATACCTCTGTAGTTAGTAATATCTACTGATGCTCCAGTATCTTTAACTAACTTGGTTGCAGTGGCCATGGGAGTGGATGCAGTTGAACAGTCTTGCATTCCAAATTTCTTGAGTAATTTTTTGGTGTACTTGGATTGATTTATGAAAGTACCTTCTTCATTTTGCTTGACTTAAAGTCCCAGAAAATAGCTAAATTCTCCCATCATACTCATTTGATATCTTGACTGCATTAGCTTTGCAAACCTTTTACAGAGTTTGGCATTTATAGAACCAAAGATGATATCATCAAAATATATCTATACCAAAAGTAATTCCTTTCCATGGTTGAGGTAGAACAGATTTTTATCAATTGTGCCTCTAGTAAATCCACTTTCCATAAGGAATTGAGCTAAAGTCTCATACCATGCTCTTGGAGCTTGCTTAAGGCCATAAAGTGCTTTATCAAGCCTGTAGACATGATTTGGAAATTTTGAATCTACAAATCCTGGAGGTTTTTCAATATATACATCTTCTTCCAATTCTCCATTGAGAAAAGCACTTTTTACATCCATTTGAAAGACTTTAAACTTCTTGTGAGCAGCATAAGCCAAAAAAATTCTTACAGCTTCCAATCTAGCAACAGGAGCAAATATTTCATCATAGTCAATACCCTCATGTTGAGAGTAACCTTTAGCAACCAGCCTTGCTTTGTTTCTTGTAATTATGCCATAACTGTCAGTTTTGTTTCTGAACACCCATTTTGTGCCAACAATGGATCTGTTCTTTGGTCTTGGCACTAGGGTCCAGTCTTTGTTTCTTTCAAATTCATTTAACTCTTCCTGCATTGCTTGCATCCAATCAGCATCTTGAAGAGCTTCTTCCACTTTCTTTGTTTCAGTCTGAGATAGAAAGGAATAATAGAGAAATTCATTTGATGTGCTTTAGTCAATTTCCTTGCAGATGGAAGTTAATCTCTAGAACTGGATCCTCCCCATGATCCATGCTGTCTCCATCAGCATTTTATGATGCTCCCCCTGAAGTTATGCTCTCTGAAATTTCAGAATTTGAGTTGGATTCTTCAGGAATTGAAGATCAGAGTTTCCAAAATTATCAGAATTTGGCTCATCAGAACTTGAAAAACCAGTGACAGGTTCTGATGCTTCTTGAGAGTCTTGAGATGTGGTATGTTCATCAGCTTGCTCCCCCTGAAAAGGTGCATTTTCCCTTGGAGTAGTTACCACAGTTTCAATGACATCAGAATTTAACTCGTCAGAACTTACAGGATCAAGATTTAAGTCATCAGAATTTACAGAATCAGAATTTAAATCTTCATTTTCAAATCTCAGCTGATCATGACCATTGAAATCTTCAAGTCCAGTAATCTTTTTATCATCAAAAGATACATTGATAGATTCCATGTCAACCCTTATTCTTAAATTGTAGACTCTGAAGGCTTTTGTGGAAAGTGGATATCCAATAAAAATTCTTTCATCAGCTTTTAGATCAAATTTTGACAACTGTTCAGGATGAGTCTTAAGAATAAAACACTTGCATCCAAATACATGAAAGTATTTCAGATTTGGCTTCTTTTTCTTCACCATCTCATATGGTGTTTTTCCATGCTTGTTTATGAGTGTAGCATTCTGTGTAAAACAAGCAGTCTACACAGCTTCAGCCCAAAAGTAGGTTGGTAGCTTTGCTTCATCAAGCATAGTTCGTGCAGCTTCAATGAAAGTCATGTTCTTTCTTTCTACAACTCCATTCTGCTGTGGAGTTCCAGGTGCAGAAAATTCCTGCTTTATTCCATGCTCTTTGCAGAACTCTTCCATGATTGAATTCTTGAACTCAGTGCCATTATCACTTCTTATTATTTTAACAGAATCTTTGACCAACTTATCCAGCTGTCTGACATGATCAATTAGAGTAGATGCAGTTTCATTCTTCTTGTGCAAGAAATACACCCAAGTGTATCTTGTGAACTCATCCACTATAACCATAACATATTTCTTCTTTGCAATGGACATGACATTGACTGGACCAAATAGATCAACATGCAGTAAGTGATAAAGCTCAAGAATTGAGGATTCAGTTTTGCTCTTGAATGAAGATTTTCTTTGTTTTGCCTTTTGACATGAATCACAAAGACCATCAGAAGTAAATACTGATTTTGGCAGTCCCCTCACAAGATCTTTCTTAACTAGCTGATTAATGCTGTTGAAATTTAAATGAGAGAGTCTCTTATGCCAATTCCAACTTTCTTCAGTTGATGCTCTGGTTAGCAGACCGATTGCAGAACCACCAGAACTTGTTGAAAGTCTGGCTTCATTTATGTTACCATGTCTGTAACCTTTCAGAACCACTTTGCCTGTAGAATTACTTACAACTTCACAGTGTTCTTCAAAGAAATCTACATGATATCCTCTGTCACAGATTTGACTCACACTTAGCAGGTTATGTTTAAATCCTGAGACAAGAGCTACTAATTCAATTATGACATTCCCAAGATTGATATTGCCATATCCCAGAGCCTTTCCCATGTTGCCATCTCCATAAGAAACTCCTGGGCCAGCTTTTTCCACAAAGTCTGATAGCTGGGCTTTATTTCCAGTCATATGTCCTGAACATCCACTGTCCAGAACTAGGATGTTTTTCATGTTGCCCTGCAATCACAAATACCACTATTGGTTAGTTTTAAGGACCCAGACTTGCTTGAATCCTTTGAACTTTTTAAGTTTGTTAGCATTTGCAGCGGATTTAGTTTCAGAGTTTATGCTAACATGCTTCTTATCAGACTTTATATCAGACTTTGCATCAGAATTTATACTAGAAGGAATTACACTAACTTTCTTCAAAGAAGGTTTTATTTAATAATAATCATAGTACAAACTATGATATTCCTTACAAGTATAAATAGAATGCCATAAACTACCACAATGAAAACAAGGATTTTGTGGTTTAAACCTAACAGACTGACTCTTAACTCTTGATGTAGGAGGTAAAGAGTTTATATCTTTATTTTTCCTGCAAAAAGAAGCAAGATGGTTAGAGTCTCCACAGTTATAGCATTTCTTTCTAGGAGCATTAGGAACAGGCATATAATTATTGCTTTTATTCACACCTTCCTTTCCATTCCTATTTTTCCTAGCTTCCTTTACCTTGTTCAAATTTCTAATCTCTTTCAGCTTATGCTTAAGCTGCTTCTTTGTCATTAAACCTATGTTTACTAAAGATGGTATGTCCTGTTTTAATTTGTCAGAAGTTGACTTTTCTTTGACTTCTGTTTTAGAATCATTCATCTTTTCAGATTTTGACACATCATTTTTTGCTACAAATTTAACATGATTAACTTTAGGCTTTTCATCTTTCTTGGTAAAGTTTGGTTTAGATGACACAGTTTCCTTTTCTTCTCTATCATCTAGGTAACCTAGACCTTCTTTCCAATTTCCATTTTCTAAGATTTTCTGAGTTGTTCTTCCCGAGTTAATCCAAGTTTTGATTATCTCCTTTTCCTTTTCAATTTCAGATTTAAGAGATTTATTCAATTTTAGCACTTCATCTCTAACATACAAAGCCTCATCTCTTTCTTTCTGAGTTTGATGAAGTATAACTAACTCTTTTTCTAAATAATCATTTCTGTTTCTAAGAGCAAGAATTTCAGATGTTAATCTTTCATTTGTTAAAGTATGATCTCTAAAACTAATGAATATGGTTTTAAGATATAATCTTAGCTCATAAATATCATCAGTATGAAAAGCAAGAGTTGATTGAGGTACCTTCAATTCAGCAGCATCAGAACTGCTATCAGCATTTGCCATCAAGGCATAGTTCACCTCTTCTTTAGAATTTGAAGTGTCTGCTCAGTTTTTCTTCTTTGTGATAAGTGTCTGGCCTTTATCACTTTTTCCTTTCCTGCAGTCAGGAGAGATGTGGCCTCTTTCACCATAATTGTAGCATTTGACATTTGAGTTGTCTCCTCTGTCATACTTTCCAACTTTGCCTTCAGACTTTCTGAACCCTTTCTTTTCAGAACTTCCACCTTTCCTTGAAAACTTCTTGCCCTTTCTGAATTTCTTGTAGGCTATCTTTGTGATACCCTTCATCATAAGAGCACACAGTTGCATCAACTCAGCATCAACATCAACTTCAGATAAATTTTCAGATTCTGAATCATCATAATCAGAATATGATGACTCTGAATCAGACTGTATGATGAGAGCCTTTCCTTTGCCTCTCTTTGAGACAACCACTTTAGGAGATTCCTTCTCAGCTTTAAGAGCAACTGTCTTTGACTTTCTTCCATGCGTTTTGCTCATTTGATCCATCTCAAGTTCATGAGTCTTGAACATACCATAAATTTCATCAAGAGTAGTTTCAGCAAGGTCATAGTTGTCTCTTATGGTAGTAGACTTCAAATCCCAATTTACTGGAAGAGCAAAAAGTAATTTTAGATTTGAATCTTCAAGATCATATTTCTTGTCCACAAGTGATAGATCATTAAAGAGTTTGGAAAACCTGTCATATAAATCTGTTAATGACTCATCAGCTTTTGAGTCAAAGTGCTCATACTCTTGTGTGAGTATAATCTTCCTGTTCTTTTTGATTGCATCAGTTCCCTGGCATCTTGTCTCCAAAGCATCCCATATCTCCTTTGCAGTGTTGCATCCAATTACCATGTTTGACATGACATTGCCAATTGTACTATGCAGCAAATGCCTTACCCTTGCATCCTTGGTAATAGATGAGATGTCTTCAGTTGTGTACTCATTTTTCTCCTTTGGTATCATCTTTGCAGGTTGATTAACAACTGTAACAGAAAACTTGGTAGGCTTATATGGTCCATCATTAATTCTATCAAGGTATTCTGGATCTGTGGCTTCCAGAAACATAGCCATCTTTACCTTCCATATAGGATACTCAAATGCTCTCTGTATGGGAACCCTAATACTCTCATATCGACTGTGAGTTTGATTGTTTTGAGTATCTTGAGTTTTGGTGGGCTTTGGTGGAGTTTGTGTTTCTTCAGACATGATTGTAAACTGGATCTCACTGTTTGTAAATCAACAGAGAGGCTCCAATACCACTTTTTAGGTCACACAACACTATAGAAGGGGGTTGAATATAGTGTTTATACAATCAAATCGATTTCAAACACAAGTATGTAACAGTAATCAAGTTTATTCAATATAATAAGCTATGTTACAAAGTAGGTTAAACTACTCTCTCAGTGATGAACAATATCACTAAGAGCTGCTAGGTTACAATGTATAATGTTCTCGTGAATGATAACACTTATAGTGTAAACCCTAAGATGTGTTTATATAGTACACAGTTACAAGATATCTTCTAATTGATATGGAATATAATTTTTTCTCCTAAAATATATCAATCAGATATTATCTTCTACAAGTCTTCTAGCTGTCCAACTCTTCATGCATATCTTCTATTGTTTTAGTCATGATCCTCTCCTGTAAATCAGCTGCATTCCTTATCTGAAGTATCCGCACTTAAGTCCTGATATAAATCCTGACGGCCTTAAGTTCTGATATAAGTTCTGACTTCAGTAAGTTCTGATTTCCAGTGAGTCCTGATATTAAGTTCTGAAACTAAACACAACAAATTAGACATGACATCATAAATATATCTAACAATTTCTGTATTAGAGAACTCAGAGATATCGACAAGTCAAAATGAAGATGTGAAGATTGGAGATATCGATAACTCAATTTTCTCATTAGAGATCTCAGAGATATCGATAAGTCAAAATGCTTATAGAGATCTCAGAGATATCGACAAGTCATTTCCACATGCATAAAATTGGAGACCTCGATAAGCAAAATTCACTTATGGAGAACTCAGAGAACTCGACAAGACAAAACACTTATAGAGAACTAAGAGATCTCAATAAACCCTTATACTTATCGAGATGTCAGTTCTTTATAGATCAAACTGGAGATCTCGATATGACGCTCAAGTACAGAATGCAGATAAGTTAAATATTTAATATTATCAATCAACAAATGATCTAATCACTTAGATTGAAAAGTTTACAAAAGCAGCTTGAAGAGTACAAGATCAAAGGCCAAGATTAACTACAAAGGAAAGTCACAGAATTACAGGATTTGCAAAGATACACTAAGCTAGAAATGGAAATCTTTAGAGATAACTTAAAGTAGGGTTTAGTACATCTTATTGCATGCTATGTAAACCTGTGTTTACTAATCTATAAAGTAAATACCGGTCCTTTGCTTTTAAATGTAACAAATAGATCTAGTTTTTCTTGTAACTCTCTCAAGGAAGAAGCTGAGTTCTTTACTTACAAATAACCCAGGATTTGTAGTAAAACAGTAGCTTGATTTTAATACAAAATTAAGTGATTTTTGAAATATTGTGTGCACAGTTTATTTTTAGTTAACATAATATTACTGCATTTCTAATATGCTTTGTTGACCAAGTATCAAACATTCAAAAAGCCTTAAAAATAACCAAAACACATTCACCCCCTCTGTGTTGTATTCATTACCTAACAAGTGGTATCAGAGCAAAATCTGAAAACAAACAGATTAAAGATCTTGGAAGAATGAATACACAGAAGATTAGTAATATCAAGATTCCCGCCTTTGACAAATTTAACTACACATTATGGAAAAAGAAGATGTTGTTGTTTATAAAGATGACCAACCTATTATATGTTCATATTCTCAAGAATGGCCCTTTCACGCCCATGGAAAGAGTTGAGGAATCTACAGATGGAGACATGGTCATTCCAGCTCATTATGCCCCTAAAGATCCCTCAAAGTATACTGAACCCGAAAAGGAGAAAGTCTCCCTGGACAATGGCTTGTAGTTGATTTTAATAGAGTCACTTGACAATGTAATGTACAATAACATTATCAACTGTGACACAACCAAACAAATCTAGGAGAAGATAGAGATTCTATGTGAGCGAACAGAGGAAGTTAGGTCCAACCAAAGGAGAATTTTGGTATCTCAGTATGAGGGTTTTATGGCTAAACCAAAGGAGAGTATAACTGATATTTTTGAAAGATTCAATAAGCTGATTAATGACTTGCAACTTCATGACAAATACTATAAAGCTGAGGAGGTTAACTTGAAGTTTTTTCTCACCCTTCCTGACCATTTAGAACAGAAGATCTCACCTATAAGAGAAGGGAGAGACTTGAGCAGGATGACATTGGAGGTTTTATATGGTATCTTAAAAACCTATGAACTGGAAATGATTCAAAGAAAGTCTTTAAGAGCTAGTCAAGGGCACATTGCTGATGGATCAAGTGCCCTAGTGGTTAATTACAGCCAGTCATCTGATGATGAACAAGAAATCCAGACTCCAGCTGTTTCAAGCAATGAGCAAAAGAACAAGGAACCACAAAAGCAAGTTATTCTTGAACTTGAAGAGGATGAATTTTATCCCTTAGATGAACTGGATGAGTTGGATCAATCCATGGCTTACTTAGCAAGAAAATTATCTAACATTTGAGTAAAGAAGCCAAAGTTCTTCAAAAATAAGGGACAAACATCCAACAAGGACAGCAGTTGGAAAGGAAAAGCACAGTACAACTTTAGTGGAAAAAGTGGCTACAAAACTAGATCTGTTGACAAATCAAAAATCAGATGTTTCAATTGTAATGAATTGGGTCATTTTGTCACATAATGTAGAAAGCTTAAAAGGTGAAAAAGGACAAGGCTTATCTTGAATTGGAAGCAAAGTATGAAGCTCTTCTAAGAAAGTAACAGGGTAAAGCTTATATTGCAGAAGGAAAAAATTGGGATGATTCTGAAAATGATGAAGATGATGAGTTTGGAAACTATGCACTCATGGCCTTGGAGCAAGGAGAGTCATCTTCATCAAAAATAAAGGTACCAACTCTTACTACTATTGATTTGAATGTTAGTCAGTTAAGGAGACTGTTGAAAAGATGAGCATGGAAATGTTCCGCATCCATCCAAGCTTGATAGCAGCTACTGAAGAGGTCAACAGGTTATCAAAATATAATGAGAAGCTTGAGATTGAGAAACAAGATCTAGAACTGCATCTTGTTGAGCTTGAAACTGTCAAGCAAGAAAATGAATATCTAAAGAACAAGCTAAGGTATTCTACTGAGATAGAAGCTGTGTTGAGGGAAAAGCTTGAGAAGAATGAAGTAAAACTGAAATCATTCAAATATGCATCCCAGTTAGTCGGTCAGTACCATGAGAAGAATAATCCATGTGCTAATATAGCTATTGGCTTAGATTATGATGCATTGAACATCAACAGGAAAGTTGAAGGTGATAAGGGAAAAACAACTGTAAGTAAAGATGTCCCAACTATGCTGAGAAAGGTTGGTTCACGTATGTTCAAAGCATGTGAACTAAATTTCAGTGAAGAAGAGTTGATCATAAAGCAAAAAATTGTTGATGAAGACACTAAAAAGAAATGTACAGAAAAAACTCCAACTTCTAAAGCTGAGGAGAAGCCCGTGGATGATCAAACCTCCAAGAAGTCAATCAAAGATGTTAAAAATGAAAATGCGGGAAAGAAGAAGAAAAACAAAAATGGAAATATTAGGATAAATAAAAGCAATAACTTTGCATTTGTTGCAGATGCTCCTAGGAAATAGTGTCAGAACTGTGGCTCTACAAATCACCTAACTCACCTTTGTAAAAAGGTTGTTAGTGAGCCAAAATTAGGAACATGCAAATATAATGAAGCAAAGACTGATGATCCATATTCCTTATGTGATAAGTTTGAGTGTATTCCTTGCAACATGAAAGTAATGACAAGTTTCAACAAACTGAGAGTAGACTTCAAAGAAATCAATATTGGGTCCACAACCAAAATGGAACATGTAAATCAAGCAATGAACACCATTCTTTTTGAATCAACTCATTCTAATTCTGCACATTCCGTTAACAAGAAGAAATTACCCAACACTGCTTGGGTAGCTAAAACACTTAATCCTCATTGTGTGCATAGAAACATTAAGAAAGTCATATGGATCATAGACATTGGATGGTCAAAATATATGACAGGTGATATGACCCTGCTATCACAATTGGAGGAGATGGTTGGCCCATTAGTGACTTTTGTAACAACATCAAATATTTCACAATAGGATATGGTAAATTGATTTCTAGAAATATTGTCATTAAAGATGTAGCATTGGTTGCTGGTTTGGAAGTAAATCTCCTAAGTGTCATTCAATTCACTGATAGAGGATTCAATGTCAAATTTAACAAAGGAGAATGCTTCATCATCAGCAAAAGACTAATGAAGTTGCTCTGAAAGGAGCAAGAAATGGAAGCTTATTTGTTGCAAACTTGGACTCAACAAATGAGGATGGAATTTGTTGCTTCTAAACCAAGGCATCTGAAGAACAAAGCAATATGTGGCATAAAAAGCTCTCTCAATTGAATTACAAGGCAATGAATACTCTAGTCAAAAAGGAGTTAGTGAGAGACATGCCAAGTCTGGAGTTTGCTCAGAATGAGGTCTGTGGGGCTTGTCAAAAAGGAAAAATGAAGAAATCAAGTCACAAGAGTAAAACTGTGAATCATATAAGTGCACCTTTGTAACTTATTCACATGGACTTATTTGGACCAGTTAACGTCTTGTCAATTTCAAGAAAGAAATATGCACTTGTGATGGTGGATGACTACTCAAGATACACATGGATAGAATTTATGCATTCTAAAGATGAAACTCCATACATCATAACTGAACACATCAAAAAGATTAAGAAACATGATGAAGATCATAATTGTGTGAAAAGATTGAGGAGTAACAATGACACGGAATTCAGAAATGCAACTTTAACTGAATTATGTAAAGACAAGTGTATTGTTCAAGAATTCTCAGCAGCTAGGACACCTCAACAGAATGGTGTTGTAAATGCAACTTTAACTGAATTATGTAAAGACAAGTGTATTGTTCAAGAATTCTCAGCAGTTAGGACACCTCAACAGAATGGTGTTGTTGAAAGGAAAAATAGAACATTAGTGAAGGCTGCTAGAACAATACTGCAAGATGCCAAATTGCCAACAATTTTTTGGGAATAAGCTGTGAACACTGCTATACTCAAAATAGATATCTCATTAAAGAGAATCTTGGAAAATCACCCTACTCAATCCTATCTAAAAGAAATCCAACTGTGAAACATCTTCATGTGTTTGGAAGCAAGTGTTATGTTTTAAAAGACAACTCTGAAAATGTGGGAAAATTTGACTCTAAAGTTTTTGAAGCAATTTTTCTAGGATATTCATTAGAGAGAAATTCCTACAAAGTCTATGTGCTTGAACAAAAGAAAATTATGGAAAGCACAGATGTGACTTTGATGATGACAAGTTACCAGGCTTGGAATGCCTTGATGAAAATGATGTTGAGGCCTTGAAATTTGAAAGACTCAACATTGATAGTGATTCTGAGGATGAAGCTGAAATCAACACAAATCACAGAATGAATGAAGAGACAACTGAACAAGTGAATCATGAGAATGGAAGCTCATCTCAAACACCTGAATTTGATAGCACAAACTTAGAGGGGAGAAAGAGGAGAAGATTCTGTAAGTCATGCCAATGGTGAAGAAAATGCAGAAAACTCAAGTCAACAAACTCACACTAGAAAATGGGATAGGAGTCATACAAGAGAAGCAATTATTGGTGACCCAAATGTTGGAGTAAGAACTATAAGTGCAACTGCAAATGAATGTCTTCATTCATGTTTTCTTTCACAAGTTGAGCCTAAGAAAACTAAGGAAGCTCTACTTGATCTTGATTGGAAATCTGCTATGCAAGAGGAGCTAAATCAGTTTGAAAGAAACAAATTTTGGGAGTGTTAGGCCCGTAATCAACTGTAGAGGGGGTGAATACAGTTAATACAATCAATTCGACAAAGCTTCAATAGAATCAACAATTTTTGTATTAATAGATAAAAACTGATTACAAACGTACTCTCTCGAAAGGATGAACAAATATCCTTGAGAGCTTCTAGGTTATGCAAAAGATATAACAATGTTCTTAATGCTTATAGCATGAACCTAATATGTGCCTTATATAGAGCATATCTATACAATGTATAAGAAATCCTATTATATCAATAACAAGGAAACCTATTACAATGCTTCTGAGATAAAGTCCTTCACCGCCTTGAATTCCTGATTTCCTTTTCCTCCTCGAATATCTACTGAAGTTACAAATCCTGATGACATCATCTGCTGATCATCAATTACTAATATAAGTACTAATGACGTCACTCTTCAGTAAATACTAATATAAGTCCTGATAAGAACTTCTGATATTTTCTGCTGATATCATCAATTATATCTAACAATCTCCCCCAACTTGTGCATTATGACAATATGTACAAGTTCCAATTTGATGATGTCAAAACTATCTAAATGCAGAAATCAAGTAATCATATTCATTCTTACTTCAGTGAATATCAGACTTTACTCTTCATTTTGAACTCTAACACAGTCCGGAAAATCTACAAGAAACTTTCTCACCAGATTTTCTTCCATTACATCCAAATACCATTGCATCCTCTGTTTATGTTCCCTTAGTTCATCTATTGATTCAACATTCTGATAGATGACAACCCTGAGATTATGTAATTTTGAATTTCCAAGAGATAGATCATCCAGCTCCGGAAACACAATTTTATTTCCATCAGGATTAAATGTTAAAACTTTAGTCCCTAGACTCATTTCTATCTTGGCTTCTCCAATAGGCATATCAATAACATATTTAAATTGATCAATATACTTTGGAATGTAGTTTGATTTATAAGACATTCCTCTCTGCTTTAACTGTATCGGGTTCTTTATGAATGCTGACCATCTGGCAGTTAAAGAACTAGTTACCTTGAGAATTGTAGCAACAAGTTCCAATTCCTTCCATGGTTTGTCTCTTAACTTTTCTTGATTCAACCTTAAGCTTCTCCCATACTCCAAAAAATAGATTATTTTCTCTTTAGCATGATCAATAACAATTTGTACTGATATGATCTTCTGTAAGTCTTCATACATTACATTGTCTCCAATTTCTGTCAAATTAGAATGCTTTCTTAAAGTCAAAGCATCTACTACAAATGGATCATCAACATTTAATCTTCCAAGACCACTTGTGATTCTATACATTTAATTACCTACGAATCATGCATAACAATACATGAACCTATGCTAGCATGGCAAGTTCTAAATCCTTAAATTCACTATCGCTTCATTAAAAATTAATACGCTATCTTATAAGTTCGCGACGTTCATAAGACAAATACGCACAACCAATACTAGGCTATCAATCAATTACCACATACTAAGGCATCGAAACAATTTAACTAAAGAAATCCATAAATAAATCCGCTAGAAACCCATGATAACGATTAGCCCATAATCGGACTCATCATTAATGTGGGTTCCGATGAAAGCATAGTATAACAAACGTAGTCTTTATAACGAATATATAAATCCAAGTACAAAATAAGAGTAAGGACCACAAGTAAGAAAACTAGCATCCAAATACAACTTAAAACAAAGATTCACAAGTAAAAATAAGATCTTCTTCGTCTTTGTTGAATCGTGCTAAAAACGGTCTTCTTATAGCTTTCCTTGTGCTCTGGTATGTCTCTCTCATGAAAACGTTCTTATTTGAATATATATAACAGCCCTTTGCAATTTGGAAGTCTCCCCACTTAGAATCGAATTAGAATCAAGATTCATATTTTTCTCACCGGCGCGGCCGCGCGCTATCACAGCGCGGGCGCACTGCCTTTCTGGAATCCTGGCACGACCGCGCGCTATCACAGCGCGAGCGCGCCGTCCTTCTGGGGAAAACTCAGATTTCATCTTTTTCCTTGCTGCTTCAAGCCGGCTTTCCACGAGCTTTTATTCCAACACCATCTTGACACCAAATTAGCAACAAAACAATGTTTATTCACCTGATTCACAGATTAATGCCTGAAATGCAAAAACACTAGAAAACACGTTAAAACACTTAACAACTTGAGTACAAATGCATCAATTCAAAGCTTATTAGAGAATTATAAAGTGTCATAAATGCCACTCCACATACCCCAAACTTGAATCGATGCTTTTCCTCAAGCATATACAGACTCAAAGAACAAGAAAATAAAAATACATGAATGCAACTAATATGAATGCAACGATCCCAATAGAATAACTCAACCATTCAACAAGCAACATATCAACAAATGTAGCTACTCGCATAAAGACCAATTAAATCATACAAATCAACTTACAAACTAGAGACGTGCGTGTGTGCAGATGCTTACAGATATACTATCACAACTAGATCAACAATCATGACTCACTACTTATCAAGACAATCACAAGTTTATAAACAGAATAAAAGCTAGACTCCAAATAATTTAAAACACTTCAATTTTTATATCGGAGATTTATATGGATTCATGCTTTTCTTCAAAACAAAACAAACACATATGCTTATTTGATCGTGCAATGAGTGAGATCCACAAAAGACTTATACAATAGTACCCATGTAGCGAGCGTTAGGTTAGCGGATCCCAAACTATAAAAGGCTTAGGTCACTAGGCACAAAGTCCCCTAAGAACTTAATAACTCGAGTACTAAAGAGTCCACTCATGATCAATTATACATAACACTTTTTCTTTTCTTTTTTTTTCTATTTTTCTATTTTTTTATTTTTCTTTAAAGAATTTCTGAATGAGTGTATTTCGCTCCATCTCATTCAACCCTAGACTACTCATATAAATATGAGTCGGCTACTAGCCATTTGACACCTAGCCACACAACTAGCAATGAAATCCAATTTTCTCCAATTTTTTAAAATATCCATGTCTTTTATTATTAAGAGAATATCCTAAATTCTAAATATAAACAAGCGATTAAACATCAACAAACCAACAAACCATGACTAAGATCTAGCACTCTAGCAACCTATAAGACTTAGTGAAATACAAGTGTCTCTAGCATGCAAATCAACTTAATACGACTTAGCATCTCTAAACATGACATCACTACACTAGCATCAATATCACAAGTCAATCGGAAAATCATCTAAGGGATCATGTTATAATGCAAATGCATGAAAACTATATGAATAAAATAACATAAAACTATCAAAATAAAAAAATATATCACAAAATATGCAAACTTTATTAACTAAACTATCATGAATATGCAAACTATATGAGACTCACACAAAAACATATTCCTTCATCTACTACCTCCAAACTTAAAATATTCATTGTCCTCAATGAAGGTAATAATAAGGAATCCGGGCATACCTAATCAAAATCAGGCTCCTCACCCTCAACGAGTGGAGTGTCGGGTGTGTCCGAAGGTGGATACACGGAATCCTCACCAAAAACTGGCCACTGGATATCAAAACCGGTGGCTCTGAAAGTTGTCCCAAGTGCTTGGGTGAGATCACGTGCGAACCTGCTATCGATGTCATGCATCGCATTCATCCTCCGTGCCAGACGCCTGTACTGCATCATGCTCTTGCGAGCTCCCATATCAGCTCCTTCCTCCTCCTCATGTGCCTGCTGTGATGGCCCAGTCTCATCTCCTAGATGAGATTTCCATGTAGTCCTGCTCGCCTGAGTGGCCCCAACAGCTGGCCTCCCACCAGGTAGGTGGTCAAAAGTATGACCAAGCCCCTTCAGATTGGGCTTGCCTCCATCCCATACTTGCATCGTAGCCAAAGTAGTGTTGTCAATAGGAGCACTCGGGATCTGTAACTGCTCGTGTGCAGGCCAATGAATACCAACTGCCACGCACAGCTTCCTCACCACGGACGCATATGGAATAGACCCCGTAGTACTCCCCCTCAAGAACTTCAGAATCCCCTGATAAATCACCATCCTCAATTCTATATAATCACCTTGAAGAATGCCCCATAACAACCGTGCACGCTCCACAGTAATCTCGTGCACATGCGAAGATGGGATGATGTTAGCACATATAAAAGCATTCCATGCACGGGCAAACCTATTCATTCTAGAAGCCGGGAATGTAGAATACTCGGTCGTGCCCCTCTTGATCTTCCAGTGAGTATCAGGCTGGCATAGAGTAGCAACAATAAGATCCAGATCAAAGTCCTCTGGAGTCTTATCGTTCAAGGTGTCCTGCCCAGGCTTCCTCGCGGGCTGCTCAATCACAGTTCTGATAGCCTCTGCACTATACTCCATCGTCCTCCCTCGAACCACCGTGAAGCCATTCTTCTCGGCCTTGGCATTCGCATAGAACTCACGCACAACACTCATAGGCACAGAAACCCAACCCATCTTAAGGATCATCTCCAACAGCTGACCATCCTTCCCTGATGGCAGAAAAGCTCTTTCCTTGATGATTGACTTCGAAAGAAGCCTAATATACTCCACTTCAGCCTTGGGAGTAGAGAACCTTGGCCTCACACCACCACACTTGATGAATCGGTGGTGCTGCTGCCATCTTGTGTTCTTTGTCTCTTGGGTGCCATTGTGTTCTTTGTCGCCCGCACTACTTCTGCCAAATCGGCGCGGCCGCGCGCTGTTAAAGCGCAGGCGCACCATGTTTTTGTGAAATCAGCGTGGCCACGCACTAGGACAGCGCGAGCGCGCCAAGCTTCTGAAGTGGGCCCTACAGTTTTTTCTTTTTCTGATTTTTTTATGATTTTCTCTTTTCTTTTTGCATCCTCTACTTACTAATGTACAACAAACTTGGGTTGCCTCCCAAGAAGCGCTTCTTTTACGTCGCTAGGTCGACGTAGAACCTTGAGCTCAAACAGACAACAGAATGGCACTAACCAACTCACGGTTTGCCGTGTCACCATAGTAATGCTTCTACCTCTAACCATTTACCTTGAATGCCTGGCTTGGATCATTCTCAAAAAATTTAATCGCTCCATGTGGAAACACATGTTTGACAATAAACGACCCTGACCATCCTGACTTCAACTTTTCTGGAAAAAGATGGAGACGAGAGTTGAAAAATAGAACTTGTTTCCCCGACACAAATGATTTGAGCACTAGACCCCGATCGTGCCACCTCTTGACCTTCTCCTTATACATTTCGTTGTTCTCATAAGCTTGAAAGTAGAAACTCGTCGAGTTCATTCAATTGAAGCATCCTCTTCTTTCCAGCCGCATCCAAGTCCAGATTCAACTTCTTCAAAGCCCAGTATGCCTTATGATCGAGCTCCACAGGCAAATGACACCCCTTCCCATAAACCAGCTGAAACGACGACTTTCCTAATGGAGTCTTATATGTTGTTCTATAAGCCCAAACAGCTTCATCAAGCTTTAAAGACCAATCTTTCCTCGATGGACATACGACTTTCTCTAAAATGCGCTTGATCTCTCTGTTAGATACCTTAGCTTGACCATTCGTCTGAGGATGATAAGCCGTAGCAATGCGATGATTCACATTATACCTTTTCATCATAGCAGTGAACTTGTGATTGCAAAAATGCGACCCCTCATCACTAATTATGACTCTTAGAGTTCCAAACCTTGTGAATATCTGCTTGTGAAGAAATTAAGCACCACTTTCACATCGTTCATTGGCAATGCCTTAACTTTAACCCATTTTGACACATAATCAACCGCCAACAAGATATACTGATTGTTACAAGATGAGACAAATGGCCCCATGAAGTCAATTCCTCAAACATCGAAGACCTCAACCTCGAGAAGCACATTAAGAGGCATCTCATCCCTCTGAGACATATTACCCACACATTGACATCGATCACATTTCAAAAAGAACTGCTGAGCATCTTTAAATAATGTCGGCCAAAAAAAACCTGCTTGAAGAACACGAGCTGTTGTCTTTTCTCCACCATAATGTCCTCCATAAGCCGTTGAGTGGAAATCTCGCAAGATCCCCCCCCCCCTTTTGCTGTAAGAAATACATCTTCTGATGATTTGGTCAGCTCCTTATCGAAAAAGAAACGGCTATTCCACATAAACCACTTCATTTCATGTAGAAACTTCTTCATTTGAGCATAAAATAAGTCGGGAGGCATGATATTACTCACAAGGTAGTTCATAATGTCTGCAAACCATGGTTCTTCTTCTTGCACTCCAAACAGCTGCTCGTCGAGAAAAGACTCATTTATCAATGTCTTATCTAATAAAGTAGCATTAGGAATTTCTAAGCGCGAGAGATGATCAGCGACTTAATTTTCAGTTCATTTTCTGTCCTTGATCTCTAGTTCAAAATCTTGAATCAAAAGAACCCATATAATCAATCTAGGCTTCGAGTCCTTCTTTGAGATGAGATATTGAATTACAGCGTGATTAGTGAAAACCGTCACCTTAGTCCCAAGTAGATAAGATTGAAATTTCTCAAAACTATAGACAATAGCCAAAAGCTCTTTCTCTGTAGTAGTATAATTTAGTTGAGCACCATTTAGGGTCTTAGTAGCGTAGTAGACCGCATGAAATATGTTGTTCTTCCTCTGTCCAAGAATTGTTCCAACTACATAGTCGCTTGTATCGCACATCATCTCAAAAGGTTCATTCCAATCAGGCGCAGTTATGACCGGTGCCGTGATTAAACTCTTCTTTAATGTCTCAAAATCTACAAGGTATTCATCATCAAACTTGAAAGGAACATCTTTCTCTAGCAAACTGCACAATGGCTTTGAAATCATAGAGAAGTCTTTGATGAAACGCCTGTAGAAACCCACATGACCAAGAAAACTGTGAATTCCCTTAACAGAAATAGGTGGAGGAAGATTCTCAATGACCCCCACCTTGGCCTTATCCACCTCAAGACCCTTACTAGAAACCTTGTGCCCAAGAATAATGCCTTGTCGCACCAAAAAGTAACATTTCTCCCAATTGAGAACCAGATTAGTCTCAACACACCTCTTGAGAACGTGTCCAAGATTTTGCAAGCACTCATCAAACGAATCGCCAAAGACTGAGAAGTCGTCCATGAACACTTCTGTAACACCCCAAAATTTGGGGTCGGGGATCCGGGTTGTCACGAGTTCTATTTCCCTTAATAACACTTAATCTTAATAAATAACCAACTACTGCGTACTGTGACCCCACAATATACACACACACCACAAGTTATAGTCTCAGAGATGAATACCAAAAAAAATAACACAAGTCATCTTATTCCAAAATTATAAGCCATTACACCTCAAAAGGGGTTTCTGAATAAATTTACATATTCTTTGCCATTATTACAATTCATAAATATACATAAGTCTGATACATTAACAGTTGAAAACTTGGCCTATTAGTAGTTCCTACCTTAGCTATAGCATCATCAACGCCTACAGGAAACTGCGGAACGTTTCCTATCCTCTTGTGAATTGGGAGCTTAGTCCTGTTCATTTTGTCTATCTATTGTTGTGTGATGAAAGAAGAAAGCAAGGGTGAGCAACAAGCCCACCGAAATAATATGTATTATAATTAACAATATATGAGTATTCTCATAGTACTCATGAAAGTCTTGGTCAAGAAGAAATAAATCAAGTTGATATCGTAACGCGACCAAATCGTAAAATATTCAGTATATATATACATATATACTTTTCAAAATCTTTGAAATCCTCTGACATGTATAATATACACAGAGTTCCAGTTTATAACTGTATAAAATATCGTTGCAAGGTGATCTCATATATCTAACCTTGTCTCAACGTTTTTCTGAAAATCTTTGACATGCATAAGATAATCATTTACTAGATATAAGTTTAAAAGATGAAGTTACAAGATACTCCAATATACTTATATCTTTTCCGAATACTACTTGAACTACCACCATTCAAGTTATAATTAGTTTCAAAAGTCCATCATATAGATGAGACTACAAGATAAGACCTGAATAAATTCAATCTTTGAATATCATTCAAAAGAGATGAAGTTACGAGATACTTCATTTGATGGAAACATCATTTTGAAAACTCGACCCTGCCAACACTCAACAATCGCCCAGCCGTAGCCTTTCTTTTGAAGTGCTCTGGGTAGTGTTGCAGAAATATCCAACTGGATGATGAACTCATTACGGGAGTTTGTCGCGCCAGGAAGACCACTCACGATGATCAGTCGCAGTAGTGCAACCCCGCCATTTTCTACATGTAGAGAAGAACAGTCAGATTTACTTGTCAACCGAACACTGAACTCCTAAGGAATGGACCGTCTTAGCGGAACTTCTGGGCCATTTGGGCCAATATAATAAGGCTGGGCCGCCGCCACTCAACCACTTATGCCACTCCTAGTTCAGATGAAATCCATGACTCTGAAACGTAAAGCTCATCCCCTCTTTTCCCCAATTAGAAACTTGTTGATACAGCTTCACCAAGAAGTCGTATCTAGTTGGAAAAGAAAACTCACCGATATTTCCCACGCGATGCCTGTTAATGGATTAACTTATTCCAAGAATTTTACTTCCCGAGTGTTGGGTAAGTAATCAAAAACTCTTTTATCAAAACAGCAACCTTGTTGCGAATATAAAAATACATCACGGAGCCGGATCCCTCAGATTTTTGAGCGAGTATTTAAATCCCCTTCGAAAGGAAGATCTTAAATTTGAAAAAGAGTTTTGGGATCCGCTCTAACCTTCTAAAAATAGTTTTGATAAAGTTTGAAAATAATCTCTGGAAATATTTAAAGTAAGAATGATTTGATAGTATCAATTATTTTCCGAATACTTGGAAAATATCGAAACATTATTCTTTAATAAAATAAAGAATATTATTTAAAAAAATAAGCGGAGTCATAAGTCCTCGAATGAATATTCAAAATAATATTCATTAAATAAAATAAGCTGAGTCATAAGTCCTCGAATGAATATTCAAAATAATATTCATTAAATAAAATAAAGTTATCGAATAAACCTTATCCGATTAATAGTTTTGAAAACTATATCTATATATATATAAATATATATATATATATAAATATATATATATTATACTCGGAAACATCGACTCCCGGTTTAGAAAATGTTCACCTTTGGGTCCCCTATACTAAGGGTATACGCAACTACTGCTTATCTCTAGCATAGGTATTATGCAACTTATAAGCATTTGAATCAACAATTAGATATCAAGATTATGAAACAGGCATGCATATATACCATATCGGCATGCTCCAATATCTCGCAAGATTTGCTAATAACAATCATGCACTTATCACAAGACAATGCATACACATATATACATCACAACAACAGTATAACGGGTAGAAAACTTGCCTGAGTGTTCTCGGATAGACTTAAGCTTAGAGTGGGTCCGATAACCTATGAACAACAACATAAGTCGGAATTAAACCCCGGTCGCTTAAGAAACTAGACTTTAACCAATTGAACCCTAACGTTCACTTATGGTCACTCCTACGCTGAACGAATCACATAAGTCGTTCGAGTACCCTCGGCTTCACCATTTTTAATAAATTAACCATTAAGAATTTTAAGGAGATTCTTTCGCGGGTACTCTACCAACTACCTAATCCACTTTACATAATTGTTTCATACTCCAATTAGTCATTTAAGGGTCTTAACCAAGGTTTCAAAGTAAGGAGAGGGGTAATGGTTCGTTCGCGAAACGCCGTTACTTAAAACGGTCGTTTCTCCTAAATCGTACATCAGATTCTAGCGAACCACATATCAAAATGAAGCTCGTAAAATGAACTATCTAAACATGGCAATGGTCTGAATCTTAAAGTGAGTTCAAGGGTCTTGAAGTTAAGAACAAAAATAGTCTAAGGTAAATCGGGCATTACGACGGCTATATTTACGCGATTACCAAAGTTTATACAACTCCAAATCAATCACAAAACAACTTACAACCAACATTACTAAAAATCCATCCAAAACTCACTACATCAGTCCATTACTTCATGTTTTATCCAACTCATTCAATCACAAATAAAAGCTACTAACCATACTAAGGTTCATTAACTATAAACAAGATTTAATCATCCAATTCACTACAAACCCTACCAAACTTGAAATTCACAATCACCATGCTTCTCATATACTAAAACAATCAAAACCACTCCTAAAAATTCAAAGTAAAGCTTAGGGTATGAGGTTTTACCTTCCTTGGTGAGTGATAAGTTGCTAGGAAGCCTAGGGAGCCTTGATCTATCCTCCTACTAGCTTGATCTTTCCAAAGAAATCAAGAACACAAAATTAATTTCAAGAAAGTACTATTCACCATCTTCTTGAATGATTTATAGAAAATGCTAGGACTTCTTGGAGGAGCTTGGACTTCCCACTTGTTAAGAAAGAAGCCGAGAGGTTTCTTCAAGAAATGGGGATGAAAAATGATTTGTTTCCTTGCTTGGTGTGTTTGTGTGGTGTTTTGTTAGTTTGGTTAACAATTAACCTTGGTTTGACTATGGTTTAAAATGCTTGGCTAGGATTCATTCTTGAAAAATATCTCTTTAACCTAGCTTACCTCATCATCCCTATGTCACTTCCATGCCACATGTCTTTATCTTGTGGTTTGATGATGTCATAACCCCTGGCTTCTTGTATAAGCTTGTCTCTTGGTCGCTTATTTGTTTTACGGTTCGCTTATCTCTCATTTTCGTTAATCGTTTGAGGGATCATAACCGGGATCTTATTACTTGGGTTCCCCTAAACCTTTCTCAATATTTTATATTCCTTTTATGATCCTCTCTTATAATCCTTGAATTTAAATCCTTTTAATCATGTTACCTTATACTTAATTCTTTCGGTATCTGGTGGATTTTCGGGGAAAAATCAAAGTGTCCGGATTCGAATTCTAACGACCTTTGCATACACTCATTTACTTTATGGAATACTAATACGATCTTAGAATTTCCATAACAGTACTTGCGATGCCCTCCAAACCCAGGTCAGAAGTTTGGGGCCCACAACACATACATTCACCATATTTAACCCTGTTTATAAATATAATAATATATATGCAATGACCCTACTTACCACAATCAAGGATCGTAACAGTTTAAAGTATGTCCACAAGCCACAAACTTATTTATTACAAACGTACCAAGTCCCAAATTTATTTATCTTACATTTGAAGTCAACTTTATTACAACTTTTAGCTCATACTACCACACAACTTCTGCTAGCTCTCTCCACTTCAACCTGTAAACCTAGCTGACACACTCGACTGGGGATCCTCGCCATCACCAAATTCCTTTTTAACTGGAAAAGAAAATAAACATATTCGCAAGAGTGAGCTAACTAGCTCAGCAAGTCACAATGACAGCACTGATATTTAATAATGATCAATTGAAATGATATAGGGAATCAAGTTTCCTGATAAATAATGATTAGAATTGGATATTCACTTTTATTTTAAAAACCAAGGTTAAGCTGCTGATCAGTCACGCACTAACCCCGAGCAAGGCTCCCAACTTTGCTCTATATACTGGATCCATGGCACTCATTGGCCTAATACGGCCACGAATCTGGTCTGACCAAGAATCTGGTCCGACCACGAATCTGGTCCATATTTAAAAACAATCAAATTCCATAATAACAACATGATAACAATGTAATTCAATAAACTGAATCATAAATAACATTTATCTTGAAGCATATGGTGTTTCACAACACCAGAAAGGTATAACAAGGTCAACAAGAAGCTTGGCTTTCAATTCAAGAAAAGAATCAAAGTGTAAAAGATCAAGGGTGCAAAGGTTACAAGAAATGGTCTTCTGTTATACAAGGCATAAAGGTTTAGCTGATAAACAATCTCATATCAAAGATCAGTATGTGGTAGATATGTATTTGTGGAGTAGTATCGGATATGTGCGGTTCGTATCCAAGAATTCAACAATCAAGGGTTTACAAAAAATCAGGCTCACGACTCAAGATCAATAAGAATCAGGGTTTAGGGTTAAGTACTTCAAAGTACTTGTAATATAGAATATGAATTACTGGGAATAATTGTAATATAATGAAAAGAGTTTAAAAGTGTTCACAAGTATATTACAAGAACGTTCAGGGACACTTGCCTTATCAATTCGCTTTTACTTCACTAACACTTGTCAATTGGTTCCCACTCACTAACCACATGCTTTCCTTTTCTACGTTTCGCTTCCTCTGTTAGATATCACATATACTCATCAAAACTATTTCTCAACGCATTCTATTCGATACAAGCTTCTATCTACCCTTCATTTCACCCAAATCCGACGTACGGATTAAAAGTTACAGCAGAAACAGTCAAACAATGCACATACAATCATTTTATACAGCAATCAGGTCACATATAACACATAGCACGTAAGATATTCAATCCAAATAATTTTTCAAAGAAGATTCAAGGTCAAAATAATTTTCCAGGTATTTAATACGAATTTTTAAACATTTTTCGGAAATAAAAATTGGACTCCGAATCATTTTATAATTAAATAATAGGGTTCGAATACCCAAATTGGACTTTAAAATAATTTTATAATAATTATCGAGCTTTGAAAATAATTTAAAATAATATTTTAAAGCTCGAAACTATTTTTCAGAATTTTTAAATCAATTTTAAATAATTAAATCCAATTATTAAATTAATTGAAATTAATTAATAATTAACTAAATTAATCAATCAATTAATATTAAATTAATCGATTAATTAAAATAATTAAAAACTAATTAATATTAATTAATAAAATAAATCAGATTTATTTTTGAATAGATAAATAATTAAATATAATTTTTCTGCATTTAAAAAAATAAATAAACAATTTTTTTATTTTTAAAATAATAAAAATATCATTTTTAAAATCAAAATAAACAGAAATCCATAATTTGTAAAGATTTAAATATCCAGGGACTGAAATATAAATCTGGCCAAACTATAGGGATGTTTTTGTAATTTAACCATCCCCGTCGCCGGTTGCCGGCGATCGCTATTAACGGCGATCCCGAGCTTTTCTGATCTGCTAAACTACGGTTCCTTAAATCAACTAAAAATTACGAATCGATTCCTGAGAATCTCATGAATACATTGGTGGTCATAATTTCCACCCAGAATCAATGAAATTAAAATTCCTAATTTCGAATTAAAAACATTCAAGAACAAAAACCCTAGTTCTTCATTCAGAGAATCAAACATCAATTTAAGCATGTTATTGAACTCAGTGTTTGACATATAATATACTAAAATGACCAGGAAGAAAAGATCTACATGATTATGCCATCAAATCACATCAAAAATATCAAAGACAAAAATTCCTAATTTAATCCATAAGAAATTCGAATTTAAATAATTAAATCAGAAAAATACCTTGATTTTTGGGCAAAAACAAATGGTTGATTCAGAAAGAGGATTTCGAGAGCTTCATTTTGATATATTGCATGCCCGAATCGGAGTTCGATAACACTTCGAGTCGCGGTTTAATTATGAAGAACACGAAGAACACTTACTACTTTCTCTGGATAATTATAAAAATTTTACTGGTCAAATAATTATATGCGCGAAATAAAACTACAGAAAGGGCTATTTATAGAGAAAATTTTGAGAATATTCCTTGAATATACTTTGGAATATTCCTTGAATATAATTTGGATAGAATATTCCCTGAATATGCTTTGGAATATTCCTTGAATATACTTTTGGATAGAATATTCCCTGAATATGCTTTGGAATATTCCTTGAATATACTTTTGGATAGGATATTCCCTCAATATGCTTTGGAATATTCCTTGAATATACTTTTGGATAAACACTATCCTTTTTGGATAAACGCTATCCTGTTTTGGATAAGCACTATCCAGTTTTGCATAAGCACTATCCTGTTTTGGATAAACGTCATCCTATTTCGGATAATTATCAAAAACCGGGTTTTATAAAACGATTTTACGGAGATAATGTTATCGGAAAGGGTTAGCGTATCGAAAATATCGCGCCGGGCCGCGCACGGGTCAAACCGTAATCTAGATCAAAAAAGTCAAAACATGGAAAGTGTCCGAAATTACCAGATTAGGTTATGAAGGAGTTTTCGGAAGAGTTTCGGGTTGTAAAAATGTAAAAATGGTTGAGGTTGGACGATTTCCGGCTTTATAAAATAATTTTGTAAATATTCAGAAAATAGTTAATAAATTCATAAACCAATATAAAATCATATAATACTCCAAAAATTACCAGAAAAATACCTTAATTATCTATATTTTATTCTGGACATAATAAAATTAACATACCTAGACTTTACCACATATGAAAATTCAAATAATATCACCAATCATCAAATAATTCACCAAAAATCACATAATAATCACATAATGATCATTTATTGATAAAAATAATTACACGTCATGTCCCGGATATTACATCCTCCCCCCTTAAAAGGATTATGTCCTCAGAATCTTCTAAGTAAACAACTGAGGGTACTTTTCTCGCATATCACTTTTTAACTCCGAGGTTGATTCTTCAACGTTTGGGTTTCTCCACAATACTCTTACCAAATTCACAATTTTATTTCTCAATATCTTCTCTCTCTTTTCTAGAATCTCTATTGGATTCTCTACATACGATAAATCTGTTTGAAGTTCTATCGGCTCATACTCAATTACATGCCTAGAGTCTGGATTATACTTCTTAAGCATCGATACGTGGAAAATATTATGAATATGCTCCATGTGCGGGGGTAACGCCAATTTGTATGCTACCTTGTCGACACGTTTCAAAACTTCAAAAGGTCCAACGTATCTAGGACTCAACTTCCCCTTCTTTCCGAATCTCCATAACCCTTTCCACGGTGACACTTTCGGTAACACTAAATTTCCTTCTTCGAATTCCATATCCTTTCTGGATTGGTTTGCATATTTCCTTTGACGATCTTGTGCTGCAATTAGCCTTCTCTGAATAACCTCAACAACTTCCTTGGTCTGCTATAACAACTCAGGTCCAAGTATCTTACGTTCTCCGACTTTGTCCCAATATACAGGTGATCGACATTTGCGTCCATAAAGTGCTTCATAGGGAGGCATTCCGATACTGGCATGATAACTGTTATTGTAAGCAAACTCCACTAAGGGCAAATGCTCATCCCAATTTCCTTTGAAATCAATGGCACACACATGTAACATATCTTCGATTGTTTGGATTGTTCTCTCGCTTTGGCCGTCCATCTGTGGATGATAAGCCATGCTCATTTTTAACTTAGTTCCCAAACATTCTTGGAAACTTCTCCAAAATCTCAAATTGAATCGTGGATCACGATCAGACACGATAGACACATGGACTCCATGACGTATTACTATTTCCTTCAGATACATGTGAACCAACTTATCTAGTGAAAATCTTTTATTGATAGGAAAGAAATGCGCCGATTTGGTTAGTCTGTCCACTATAACCCAAATAGCATCATGATTCGCTTTCGTCCTTGGTAAGCCAACTATAAAATCCATAGCAATGTGCTCCCACTTCCACTCTGGAATCTCTAGTGGCTGTAATAGTCCACTCGGTCTCTGGTGCTCCGCTTTAACTCTCTGACACGTGTAACATTTGTTAACCCATTCCGCAATTTCTCTCTTCATATCTGGCCACCAATAATTTTCTTTTAAATCTCTGTACATCTTGGTACTTCCCGGATGAATGGAATACTTTGAGTTGTGAGCTTCTTGTAGAATTTCATTCTTTAATTCTGCCACTGGTGGTATCCAAATTCTTGATGAAAATCTGAGAATACCTTGATCGTCCTTTTGGGTGCATAACTCTTCTCCAACCAACCGATTGATATCTTGATCCATTATTTCCTCTTGGCACTTCCTTATCTTCTCTAACAATTCTGGTTGAAAAATCATACTATACAGCTTTGCTTCATCAGGTTTGCAAATTCTGACCTCCAAGTCAAACTTCTGAAATTCCTTATATAATTCTTCAGGTATCGTCAACATGTTCAGTCTTTCTCTTCTGCTTAATGCATCGGCCACCACATTCGCTTTTCCTGGATGATAGCTAATCGTGCAATCATAATCTTTGATCAGCTCCAACCATCTCCTATGTCTCATGTTAAGCTCCTTTTGCGTGAATATGTACTTCAAGCTCTTATGATCAGTATAAATCACACATCTTTCTCCATATAAATAGTGTCTCCAAATCTTTAAGGCGAATACTATCGCTGCTAGTTCCAAGTCATGAGTAGGATACTTCTTCTCATGAGGTTTTAGTTGTCTTGACGCATACACAATGACTTTATCATGCTGCATCAAAACACAACCTAATCCCTTATGAGAAGCATCACTATAGATTACGAAATTCCCTTGATCATCTGGAAGTGACAAAACAGGTACCGTGATTAGCCTCTTTTTCAATTCTCGAAAACTTTCTTCGCACTTCTCATTCCATATAAACTTCTCATTTTTCCTTGTAAGCTTCGTCAAAGGCATCGCAATCTTCGAAAAATCTTGAACAAATCGTCGATAATATCCTGCTAGTCCTAAGAAACTTCTCACCTCTGTTGGTGTTTTTGGCCTTTCCCAATTCATAAGAGCTTCAATCTTCGCTGGGTCCACTTTGATCCCTTCATGACTTACCACGTGTTCTAAGAATTGAACTTCTTGTAACCAAAATTCACACTTTGAAAACTTTGCATATAACTTCTTCCTTCTCAAAATTCCCAAAGCTATCCATAGATGCTCCGCGTGGTCTTCCGTTGACTTTGAGTAAATCAAAATATCATCAATAAACACAATAACAAACTTGTCCAAATATTCCTTGAAAATTATGTTCATCAAGTCCATAAATGCAGCTGGGGCATTGGTCAACCCAAAAGATATCACTAAGAATTCATAATGACCATACCTTGTTCTGAAAGCTGTCTTTGGTATATCTTCAGGTTTGATCTTTAATTGGTGATATCCGGATCTCAAATCAAACTTAGAGAAGTACTTAGCTTCTTTCAGCTGGTCAAAAAAATCATCAATTCGAGGTAAGGGATACTTGTTCTTAATCGTAAGCTTATTGAGTTCTCGATAATCGATGCATAATCTCATGCTCCCATCTTTCTTCTTAACAAATAATACTGGTGCACCCCATGGGGATACACTGGGTCTAATCACTCATTTCTTCAATAATTCTTGCAATTGTTTTGCCAATTCTTTCATTTCCACTGGCGTCATTCTGTATGGGGCCTTAGATACTGGTTCCGTTCCAGGTGCCAAGTCGATTGCAAATTCGATTTCTCTATCTGGAGGAAGTCCTGGTAATTCATCTGGAAATATGTCTGGAAACTCCTTTACCACTGGAATGTCTTCTAGCTTGGCTGGCTCCTGACTTTTATCTATTACATACGCAATGAAGTGCTCGCATCCTTGTCGTAGTAACTTCTTAGCTTGAATTATCGTTAATAACTTCTTCGCTTGTCTCTGGCCTCTAAACGTCACCACTTCCTCGTCTGGTGTCTTCAGTATTACTTTTTTATTTCGACAGTCTATCTTAGCATCGTGCTTAGATAGCCAATCCATTCCTAAAATAACGTCAAACTCTCCTAACTTAAAGGGAATCAAGTCAACGTCAAACTTATGGCCAGTAATTTCAATCTCACAGCTATTACACACTTGGTTTACAGATACACGCTCCCGATTTGCTAATTCTACCGTCATAATCTCACTTAACAATTCAACTGGACAATTCAACTTATCAACAAAACCTTGAGAAATAAATGATCGAGTTGCTCCCGAATCTACTAGCACTTTAGCATATAAAGAGTTCACAGTAAGCGTACCTGTCACAACATCAGTATCCATAATAGCATCCTTCACAGACATGTCATAAACTCTAGTTCTGGGAGATTCATTCATTGTTAGAGTAGCTCCCATGATACGCAATGCGGTGTTGACTGGAATTGGCGCCTTGCAATCCCTTGCGATATGTCCTGGCTTTCCGCACTTGAAACAAGTAAATCCAATTGCTAGAAACTTGCCTGCCTGATTCTTGGTAGTCTGTTCCTTGTTGACTAGCTCTCGGGCTGGCTGATTACAGCACTCCCATGAATAGTGCCCCTTCTGGTTGCATCTGTAGCAGACCACATTCAACTTGTTGCAAACTCCACCATGTTTCTTTCTACAGACTTGATAGTCTGGTACAGCTAGCCTCTGTTGGGTTGGCTGGTTCCCAATGGATGGGCAGTTACCTTGGCCTCCGTTGCCTGTATTCTGTCTGTTAAAATTTCTTCCAGGCTGGAACATTCCCTTCCCCTGATTAAAATTTGGAAACCTTTTCCCTGCTTGGGACTGTCCTTCACTTCCCTCAAACTTCCTCTTTTTATCTTCCTTCTCCTTTTGAGACATTTCACTCTCCGTCTCCGCAATTATAGCCTTCTGCACAACTCCCGTATACGTATCCAATTCAAATATGGCCACCTACCCTCGGATCCAAGGCTTGAGTCCTTGCTGAAACCTTTTAGCTTTCTTCCTATCCGTGTCCACATATGATGGCACAAACCTGGACAACTCCTCAAGCTTACTCTCATAATCCGCCACTGACATATTCCCCTGTTTTAGCTCCAAAAATTTCAACTCCATTTGATCCTGAACAAACTGGGGGAAATACTTCTCTAAAAATAGCTCCTTGAATCTATCCCACGTAATATCATCCGTACCTTCCAATAGCTTACCAGTTTCCCACCAGTAGGTTTCTTCATTCTTCAGGTAGTAACTTGCGAATTCAGTCTTCTGCTCATCGCTCACTTTGACTAAGGCAAACGCCTTCTCAATTTCCTTCAACCAGATTCTAGCCTCAATAGGATCTACGGAACCTTTAAACTCTGGTGGATTCACCGCCTGAAAGGTCTTAAAGGTTACCTGAAAGTTGGTCTGCCTCTACTGTTGTTGAGTCAGGTGAACTGTTTGTTGATCCAAGATCTGAAGAATCTGGGCCACAGTTGGGTCTACGGGACCTGGGTTGGCATTCTGGTTATTGCTGTCTTGGGTGTTGTTATTGTTATTGTTGTTGTTGTTTTCTTCATTCTAGTTGGTGGAATGGGTATTTCTTCTGGTAGACATTTTCTGTAAAGAATCAAACAATTTATTTAGCCTTTAAAACATACTCCTTTTTGTAAAAAGATTTTGTAAAAATAGAAATATCTCTTTTTTGAAAACATTTTCAATAGTTAAACTAAATAAATTGCATGCTTCTTTACAGAATGTAAATAGTTAAGGGGAATAGTGTACATGTTATCTCAAGAGTTTTATAACTGGTGCAGTAAGATAAAACACGTATGACAATGCTGGAAAGGAAGGGTACTGATATATATCAAAGTTTGGTGGTGCAAGCGCAAAACATTTTATTAAAGGCAAAGGTACAACAACTCTATTCCTGATTTAGCAGGTCGAGTTTATTCACACTTCTACCAAAAGTCCAACAATACACACTATACATTATTATACTTATATCACTTATCACATCATTCTTATCGTTTAGCATTAGGGAAACTCTGGTCCACCAAGTCCTTCAAAATCCTTCAATGCTTCTCTAGCCCACCCCATAAGAGCATCTGGGGCTGCATACTCACAAGTGGCTTCATAAAGTCTAGTCTCACACCACGAAATAGAATAGCTCGTAATGATGCAACCGTCACAACTGGTATTATAGCTGACACCGATAGAAGATCAAGGCGTGGATCAGCTGACGGTCCTCCAACTGACGGCTTCGAGATAATGAACAGACGATATCAAAAAAAGGAATCTTCCATCGCCGGTATTTGATAATTACGATTCTAGATAAGAATCTCAAATATTGCCGCGAATCGAACTAAAACCTACTATTTCACCGCACTCAACCTCTCATCGATCTATTTCCTTTTTTTTCCTAATACTAATTTCAACCTTCTACCCATTCCCGACAATCTAGGCTTGTGGCAGTGACTTTAAACCTTAGCTCTGATGCCAAACCTGAGACGCCCTCCAAACCCGGGTCAGAAGTTTGGGGCCCACAACACATACACACACCATATTGAACCCTCTTTATAAATATAATAATATATATGCAATGACCCTACTTACCACAATCAAGGATCGTAACAGTTTAAAGTATGTCCACAAGCCACAACCTTATTTATTACAAACGTACCAAATCCCAAATTTATTTTTCTTACATTTGAAGTCAACTTTATTACAACTTTTAGCTCACACTACCACACAACTTCCGCTAGCTCTCTCTACTTCAACCTGTAAACCTAGCTGGCACACTCGACTGGGGATCCTCGCATCACCAAATTCCTTTTTAACTGGAAAAGAACATAAACATATTCGCAAGAGTGAGCTAACTAGCTCAACAAGTCACAATGACAACACTGAGATTTAATAACGATCAATTGAAATGATATATAGAATCAAATTTCCTGATAAATAATTATTAGAATTTGATATTCACTTTTATTTTAAAAACCAAGGTTAGGCTGCTGATCAGTCACGCACTAACCCCGAGCAAGGCTCCCAGCTTTGCTCTATATACTGGATCCAAGGCACTCATTGGCCTAATACGACCACGAATCTGGTCTGACCACGAATCTGGTCTGACCACGAATCTGGTCCATATTTAAAAACAATCCAATTCCATAATAACAATATAATAACAATGTAATTCAATAAATTGAATCATAAATAACATTTATCTTGAAACATATGGTGTTTCACAATACCAGAAAGGTATAACAAGGTCAACAAGAAGCTTGGCTTACAATTCAAGTAAAGAATCAAAGTGTAAAAGACCAAGGGTGCAAAGGTTACAAGAAATAGTCTTCTGTTATACAAGGCATAAAGGTTCAGCTGATAAACAATCTCATATCAAAGATCAGTATGTGGTAGATATGTATTTGTCAAGTAGTATCGGATATGTGCGGTTCGTATCCAAGAATTCAACAATCAAGGATTTACAAGAAATCAGGCTCACGACTCAAGATCAATAAGAATCAGGGTTTAGGGTTAAGTACTTCAAAGTACTTGCAATATAGAATATGAATTACTGGGAATAATTGCAATATAATGAAAAGAGTTTAAAAGTGTTCACAAGTATATCACAAGAAGGTTCAGGGACACTTGCCTTATCAATTCGCTTTCACTTCACTAACACTTGTCAATTGGTTCCTACTCACTAACCACTTGCTTTCCTTTTCTATGTTTCGCTTCCTCTGTTAGACATCATATATACTCATCAACACTATTTCTCAACTCATTATATTCGATACAAGCCTCTATCTACCCTTCGTTTCACCCAAATCCGAAGTACGGATTAAAAGTTACAGCAGAAACAGTCAAACAATGCACATACAATCATTTTATACAGCAATCAGGTCACATATAACACATAGCACGTAAGATATTCAATCCAAATAATTTTTCAAAGAAGATTCGGAGTCAAAATAATTTTCCAGGTATTTAATACGAATTTTTAAACATTTTTCAGAAATAAAAATTGGACTCCGAATCATTTTATAATTAAATAATAGGGTTCGAATACCCAAATTGGACTTTAAAATAATTTTATAATAATTATCGAGCCTTGAAAATAATTTAAAATAATATTATAAAGCTCGAAACTATTTTTCAGAATTTTTACATCAATTTTAAATAATTAAATCCAATTATTAAATTAATTGATAATTAACTAAATTAATAAATCAATTAATATTAAATTAATTGATTAATTAAAATAATTAAAAACTAATTAATATTAATTAATAAAATAAATCAGATTTATTTTTGAATAGATAAATAATTAAAAATAATTTTTCTGCATTTAAAATAAATAAATAAACAATTTTCTGATTTTTAAAATAATAAAAATATCATTTTTAAAATCAAAATAAACAGAAATCCATAATTTGTAAAGATTTAAATTTCCAGGGACTGAAATATAAATCTGGCCAAACTACAGGGACGTTTTTGTAATTTAACCATCCCTAATTTCGAATTAAAAACATTCAAGAACACAAACCCTAGTTCTTCATTCAGAGAATCAAACATCAATTTAAGCATGTTATTGAACTCAATTTTTGACATATAATATACTAAAATGTCCAGGAAGAAAAGATCTACAGGATTATGCCATCAAATCACATCAAAAATATCAAAAACAAAAATTCCTAATTTAATCCATAGGTAATTCGAATTTAAATAATTAAATCAGAAAAATACCTTGATTTTTGGGCAAAAACAAATGGTTGATTCAGAAAGAGGATTTCGAGAGCTTCATTTTGATATATTGCACGTCCGAATCGGAGTTCGATAACACCTTCGAATCGCGGTTTAATTATGAAGAACACGCAGAACACTTACTACTTTCTCTGGATAATTATAAAATTTTACTGGTGAAATAATTATATGCGCGAAATTAAACTACAGAAAGGGCTATTTTTAGAGGAAATTTTGAGAATATTCCTTGAATATACTTTGGAATATTCCTTGAATATACTTTGGATAGAATATTCCCTGAATATGCTTTGGAATAATCCTTGAATATACTTTTGGATAGAATATTCCCTGAATATGCTTTGGAATATTCCTTGAATATACTTTTGGATAAACATTATCCTTTTTGGATAAACACTATCCTATTTTGGATAAGCACTATCCTGTTTTTGATAAGCACTATCATATTTTGGATAAACGTCATCCTATTTCGGATAATTATAAAAAATCGGGCCTTTATAAAACGATTGTACGGAGATAATGTGATCGAAAAGGGTTAGCATATCGAAAATATCGTGTCGGGCCGCGCACTGGTCAAACCGTAATCCGGATCGAAAAAGTCAAAACATGAAAAGTGTCCGGAATTACCAGATTAGGTTAGGAAGGAGTTTTCGGAAGAGTTTTGGGTTGTAAAAATGTAAAAACAGTTGAGGTTGGACGATTCCCGGCTTTATAAAATAATTTTGTAAATATTCAGAAAATAGTTAATAAATTCATAAACCAATATAAAATCATATAATACTCCAAAAATTACAAGATAAATACCTTAATTATCTATATTTTATTCTGGACATAATAAAATTAACATACCTAGACTTTACCACATATGAACATTCAAATAATATCACCAATCATCAAATAATTCACCAAAAATCACATAATAATCACATAATGATCATTTATTGATAAAAAAATATTTACACGTCATGTCCCGGATATTACAGTACTCCTATATAGCGTGGTCTGATAATTTTCCTTAATCAGCATCATCAGCAAAAGTTACTATTCATCTGTGTTTCAAAAATTCCAAAAATTGGGGTTATTACAGTCTCCCCTCCTTAAAAGGATTCCATCCCGGAATCAGATAGAAAATGAATAGGGATACTTTCTTTGTATTGCACTTTCTAACTCTCAAGTAAATTTTCCCATATTGTGACTCTACCACCAAACTCTGACTAGTTTGATAACCCTTATCCTAAGCACTTGTTCCTTTTCGATCTATAACCCTTCACGGTTGCTCCCTATATAACTAGCATCTGGATTACACTTCCATAACATTGATACGTAGAACACGTTATGAACTTGCTACAGGTTCGGGGGTATGGCTAGCTCATATGCTAACTTCCCAATACGTTTTAATACCTCGAAGGGTCCAACAATTCGTGGGCTTAGCTTTCCTTTCTTTCCGAACCTCATCCATCCTTTCCAAGAGAATACCTATAATAGCACTAGGTCCCCTACTTCCTACTCTTTGTCCTTTCGTGTCAAATCAACATACTTCTTATGTCCATCTTGGGCTACTACCAGCCGTCCTCTGATTAGATCTATTATATCCCTGGTCCTTTGGACCACTGCTGGTCCGAGCATCTTGCGCTCTGCAACTTCATCCTATCATAAGGGAGATTGACATTGTGTTCCCTCAAGGATCTCATAAGGCGACATCTCGATAATGACATATGATCTATTGTCGTAAGAAAATTTAATCTACGTTAAGTGATCATTCCAAATTCTTTCAAGTCTATTGCACAGACTCTCATCATAGCTTCTAGCATTATAGCTTTTGCTTCTCAATACCCATTCTTTTCTAGTTCATAATCGGTACTATCTTCCATACAGAATACTATTCTAGATATACCTTTGTTAGTCCCTCAACAATATGACAAGAATTACAGAAGGGGGGGTTGAATGGAATTCTTGAAACTTTTTCTTGAAATAAAATGTTCTAACTCAAATATAAATATAAGCGTATTGATTAGCACAATGCAGAATAAAAACTTAAGTGAATCAAAACACAAGTAATTAAAACCAAGAGTCTTTAAAAACTTTCTGGTGGATTTGAATGATTCCACCAGAGATATATATTATATATTGAGAGAACCCTGTGTGCAAAAATGCTCACAGCTGCTTACAACAATTGAACTTCTAAGACTACAGAGAAATGCTAAGAATCCTGCTTACAAATGTTTCTCTGCTTTCTTGCTTAGATCGATAGTTTCTTAGTTGCTACTACTTGGTTTATATATATCACCAAGATTACAAAGTAATAAGACAAGATAATAAAACAAAAACTATCTAGTCTATTACAATGCTACTTCATTACTCTATTCCAGCATCTTTGAATATCTTCATAATAGCATGGAAATGGCAATGCTTCTTTGTTCTCGAAAACTCAGTTGAATAGGCTACCACACTACATTTGCATCCACTCGACACATGTGACTGTGTTGTCACTGTCAACAGATATTTGAATTATTTATCTGTCAGGTTCATGATCATCCGTCGGGTTGTCTATTTGATCATTCGTCGCCATCATTGTAGGTTATCCGTCGGGTGGCAAACTGGCCATTGACTTCATTTCATTTATGCAGAATTACAAGGCATCATTTATGTATAATTAATCAACCTATTCTGCATATCTAGTTAAAGTCAACATGACTTTAATACTACGTACAGAATATATACAATGGTGAATGCAGAAATGTGCTACAGACTTATTGTTACATAAGCTACTCACTCGATGGATAATAAGTCATCATCCGTCAGGACTATAATGAGTCATCCGTCGGGACTATAAATCTTATCCGTCGAGTGCTACATTATTTCACTAAGTAAGATCTACTAAGGTGTTTTGTTCATGAAATCATCAAGTACACAACATATACACAACAATCTCCCCCAATTTATGTCTACTGGAATTGTAGCCATAAATTAAGAGATACTTGATGATAACAAAACACCCTAAAAATATAACTTTAAGAGAAAGTAGATATTACTCAAAAGTGCTTCAATTAACAAAAAAAATGTACAAAGATTTGCTCACACTCATTTTTCAAGATGCTCCTCTAGCCTGAGCATATTTGTCTAGTTTCTTGAAGGTCTGGATCTTTTTCCAAGCTTTCTGTTGTTTTCCTCAATCTGATTTTGGAGCTGCCTGTGGAATTCCAGTTCATCAGATTCTGAGAGATTTAGCTTTCCTTGCATTTCCAAAAGGGTCTCATTGCTAGGGATGCTCAATTGGTCATCTAATCTGAAGAATCTTCTCACACCTTTGTCATCTATGAACTCCATCAGCCAGTAGGGGCTTAGATGCACTCTTCTCCCTGTGTAAGGGATGATTAGAGTCTTTGGGAGTGCATCTTTAGCTCTAACACTCCTTAGTTCTTCAATCTTCTTCAATACCAATCTTCTTGCAGTAATGTTGAACCCAAAGTTCTTCTTGAAGGATGAATAAACTTTAATCAGTACAGCTTGGCTTTCTTGAAGGATCTTGTGAAGAGGCCACTGAATCTCCTTTCCTCCTTTATACTTGAACACTAACCTTTCAGGTAGGTTTCTGTATGCATCAATTCCTCTCACTTCATCGAGTTCATCCAGATAGAGGTTTAGATCAGAAAATTCTTTGGTGTCACACAAGTACAGATAGTCTCCCTTACTGACTTTAGATTGAGCTTTGACTTGAGATTTGGATTTGAGAGGTGACAACTTCACTTTCTTGACTGCTCTTGACTTTGTTCTTTTTGGCTTGCTAAGGATTGGTAGATTGAAGTCAGGAATTGGTATGTTCTCCCATTCTATTGGCTCATCCGTGGGCACAATAGGTTTACCATGAATATTCCTGTAGGGATCCACCACCCTGATATCTTCAAATACCACAGAGGGCTTTGATGCTTGAGTTGTAGATGGTATGGATTCCTTAGGAATTTGATCTTCCAATTCCTTGTCAATAATATCCAGTTTCCTTTTAGTTCTTTTAGCCAATTCCTTCTTTCTTGGAGATTCTTTCTGTTGTCCAACTTGCTTCTTTGATTCAATAGCTTTAGATGGTTGAGAAGGAATTTGTTGTGATGAATTTACAGCATGTAGCTTGGCCAAGATAGCAATATGCTCTTTCTTTTGTTTAGTCTTTTTAGCATCCAGAGCGGCTTGCTTCTTTTCCTGCTTCAATCTAGCCTTTTCTTCTCTTTTTTCTTGAGCAAATTGAGGATGTCCAGCCACCACACAAATTTCTTTCCCATTTTTGAAAATCTTGGCAATTCTCCTTTTGGAAGCTGAATCAGCTGGATCTTTGTATAAAGCAATTGACCTTGACAGAAGCTTCTTCACATCAGGCTTAGGTGTCTCATACACAGTGTCCAAAGGGTTCTTCAATGATGATTTTGAGTAGTTTACCCTTGGTTTAAGAATTATTTCAACCTTTGGAGATTTGATGCAGGAAGACTGTCCTCTTTCCAGATAGTTCATGCTCATCTCATTCACACTAATTTGCTTGACTTGAGAGTGATGGATGGCTGACTTAATTAGCTCCTTGACAAGTTCAAACTTCTTCTGTATTTCCTCATCAATCTTCTCCCAGTTGACTAAACTCAACTTTTCCTTATTAGCTGCTCTTAAGTTGGCTGCTGCTGCATTGATTAGATCTATACTATCTTTAACTGATGGCTTTGATAGTAATTGAAGGTACAATTACTTTACTCATTTGAATTTGAAGCCTCTCCCCCTCACTTGATCCTTTCTCTCCCTTTTTGTTATCATCTAGTTGAGTAGAGGAGGGGGTTTGAGCAGCCACCAGTTTTTGAAGTAGATCAGTATGTTGGGCTTGATGGAGATGAATGACAGTTAAATATGCTTCCATGGCTGACATTCTTGTGTCCAAGGCATCTATCTTGGTTGACAAATCAAAATTTTTCCTTAATTGCCTCTTGATGTCAAGCATTGTAGCTTCTGGAAGTTTAGAATCTATCCTTCCTGAAAGGGCCTTCTTCATCTCCTCAATATCACCCTTCATGGTGTTCACATCCCTAGCATGCTGGAAGCCCTGGATTTGTTGAAGTTGCAGGGAGGCTAGATGTTCCTGAAGGAGCTTCTTGGTGCTAGCATTGGTAGTGGTTTGAAGAGCAGTATTTGTCTGATTGATTAACTGGATTAGGGTTGTCTTGTAGTAATGCTCATCACAGTGCTTTGAGAATGCCCATGATGGCATACCTGACCTTGAACTTGAGCCTACTTCTCCCCCTATGTCCATTGCTTCATCTTCACTATCCCCACTCCCATCTTCAAAGAATTCAGCTGAACCGCCAGTCTCATAGTCCACATCACCAGCTGTAGAAGGCAAAGCTGTGATGGCATCCTTAGCTCTCATTATAGACTGTGTGGTATGCACCAAATTCAGCATCCTTTCTGCATTGTCATTGCCCTATTCAGCTAGAAGTTGATAAGCTGGAACATGGTGAGTAAATGCCTCAGCATCAAGGGAAGTGGAATCTATAACTGCTTTAGGATGCTGAGATAGTCCTTCCTTGTCTGCATCCTGGACATTCTTTGACTCACTAGCAATGACATCCATCCTTATTACTTCAGTACCTGCATTTCTCTCATTTTCTCTCTTTTGTTACATCAGGGTCTCAACCTGGCTCCCCACCCTCACACCCTCACCTTCACCTACTAAGGTGGGACTCCTCCCACTCTCTTTTGCCAATCCTAAAGTAATGGATTACATATTTTCACTCATTTCCTCTCCTTTTTCCTGGGAGCAACCCGGACGCTCACTCAAAATACTCTTCTCTCTCAATCCTAAGAGTGACTGTACAACCACTAAATCTTCTGCACTGGAAATAATTGAAGTTTGAAGTTGTGCAGAGATACTCAACGAATGAGTGATATCCATCGAGTGAGTAGTTTTGCTATCCGACGGATTACTGCTGTTAGGCTTATCCGTCGGGATACAATCACTACTCGATGGATGAGCAATATCCGTCGAGAGAGTAGAAATGAATGAGCTAGGAATTGAAACTATTGTTGACTCTGTGCTGATTGAATATATTTTAGGCACAGATGACGCAACAGTTCCTACATGAATTGGCAAGTGAGCCAACAAATCATCTAAAAGATGATGCTCACTTGCACTAGATTTTGGCTTCCCCAACAGAGTTAAAGAACAGGAATCAGGAATTGATGTGTTTATCATATCAACATCCAGAGAATTTATTGGTGAGTTTGGTGTTTGAGGTGCTTCTATAACTAGAGATTTTGGTTGTGACTCCACATTTATTGGAGCCACATCAAACTGAATTTGTGAAAGTGCAGTGATTGTGTCTTTAGCACCAGTTTGCACAGTGTGTGTACCCTGTGCATCCCCAAAGGTTTTAGATTTCTTCTTTCTGGCATAAGTTTGGGGTGAGCTTGTGTCCCTAACCCTCTTGGCATGTGCTCTTGGTTGAGAGCTTTGTTCAATAACTACATCCTTTTGGGAGGATGTAACTAGAAATGAGCTTTTATCCTTTTTAAGCACTGCAGTTTGTTGGAAAACTGCAGTGTGGCTAGGCTGGGACTCACTCAACTCTCCAACCTTATTCTTTGGATTTCTTTTATATTCACCCTTTCCCTCACCTAACTTACCCTCCTTCACACTCCCCTCTTTGGCTTTAGTGGATTTTTCAACTGGCATCTTTTGGGAGATACTAGAGGGGGCTTTCTTTGATTTGGATTTTGAAATAATTGTAGGTTTGGCAGCTTTAGTAGGCAACTGTTTGGTCATTGACACAGTTTCCATAGCCAAACTTGAACTTAATGAAATTTTGGAGGTTAGAATAGTTATAGGGATAGGTGAACTTACTACACTTACCTGAGGTACTTGCATTTCAGGAAAATAGAACACTGGCACATCCTTGTGATGATTGGCCCTGTTCAAATCTGCAATGAGCCTTCTCTCTTGAACCCAAAAATCTAGTTTGCTGTTAGGGTTCTTAAGCACAATCTCTTCACAGAGGTGGTTAGCTCATAACATTAGAAATCTAGCATAATACACATTCTTACCTCTTTTATTTAACTCTCCTAATTTATAACCTAATTCAAACAAGACAAGGTCACTGAAATTGTAGAATTTATCTGTAACTAGCATGTGGAGCATGTTAAGCATGGAAATATTCACTGAATCAAAATTACTGATCTTTCCTGAGAAAACCTTTGAAACTGAAAGATATGTGTCCTAACTCCAATTATGTATGATGATTTAGGAATAACTTTTATGTAATCTGTTTTTGATTTCATTGATATTAATAAAAGACTTCTTTTGGTTTTATTGCGGCCTTTATCTATTTAAGTGTTTAAATAAGATATACCATAGTTTAGAGTAAAGCTTTTTATGGATTATGATGAGATCATAATAATGAGACCTAAAAGATGATAACTCTGAACTTAAATATTTCCTGGTCGTAGGATTACTAACTGGTAATTAGTAATCCGTAAAGATCGGTACATACTATGATTGCTTCATTATGAAGGATGTCTGTTCTCATAGACATTTGTGTGGTGACACTATAGCTAGTATGTAGGTGCTTATTATAGAATAAGTTCACTGAACATGACTCAAACAACTGAAAAACTGATGGAGTTCACTCACGTGTCAGCAGAAGTTCACATAGTGATAGTTGTACAAGTATCCTTAGACTTGAGGTCATCATAGTCATCTTGTGTACACTGAACTATACTTTGGTTTAGTTCTTAGTCTCCAGGGACAATAATAAGGGTACTACCGGGTGTAGGAATTTATACACGAAGATAGTGTATGATCAATAAAGGATCTACCCCTTCCAGTGAAAGGAAGAGAATGTTCAATACTGATCCACATATGCTAGTTCAGGAATCTCTAGCCAGAGTGAATGAAATTAGAAAGGAGTTTCTAATTCACATTAATTAGAACTAAACATAGTGAATGGGAAAGCATATGATTAAATAAGATAGGCTTGACACGAGTTCCATGCCTTGTATTTGATCATGACATTACAGGGTAGAAGGAATTAATTGTATGGTAACTATTCACTGAATAGGTTCTTGGTATTCTAAGCAGTGAATTTGTATTATCCGGATAATCGCGATATGCTGAGAAGTATCCCTCACGATGTAGAATAAACATGATTAATTTATTAATTAATCATCTTTAATATATTAGAGAATTTATATAAATAATGATAAAATAGTTTTATTATTATTTATTTCTACTACCGGCTTAATATTGAATCTACAGGGTCACACCATAAAAGAGAATGATTTAATGGTGGAGGAATTAATTAATAATGGCTGGTAATTATTTATTTGTGAAATAAATAATTAATTAGCAAGTTTAATAATTGATTAAATGAGATTTAATTAATTATAAATTAATTAAGAAAAGTTCTTAATATTATTAATAAAGAATTTAATTTTGGAAATTAAATCAAGTGAGAGAATTATTTTTCTAAAGTATTTAGAAAAGGGATTAATGATTAAAAGGTGTTTTAATTATTAGTTAATTTGTTAATAATAATAATCAATTAAAGGGTTAATAATAATAATATTTTATGAGAAAATTTTCAGCTGAAAATTTTGCCTATAAATATACTATTATAAACCCTATTTGCCTCAACCAAAATAAAAAAAACCCTAAATTTAAAGTAGAAAAGAAAGGGAGACAACTAATTCTCTCAACCTCTTCCTCCCTCCATTATTTTGATCCATTGGTGGATACCGGTGGAGTGCTTCACAATTGAGGAGCAGCTGCTAAGGATCTCCGTTCATCGTTCTTGGATCGCTATTAAAGGTTAGTAATCGATCCCTCGATTTATTCACGATTTGTATGCGATTATATGGATTTTATATCAAGAAAATGTTTTACCATGCTTCTGTGATGTATAAAATCCTACAATGGTATCAGAGCATAGGTTGTATGCATATATATCTGTGATAAAAATTTCCGAATTTTATGATCTTGTATGAATTTATTATGATTTTTGCAAGTTATATCATGGATTAATAATGATTGATTATAAATTGTTTTTCAAAATTGTTTTGACTGTAGATCTGGGTTCTACAAGTGTTTTAGATCGTCTGGATATTTTTTTCATAATTTTCTGATTAGTGGATTAATTATTATGATTTTTTGAAGTTGTTTTAATTAAAATTCGTAATTTAATATATATATAATCTGTTATGTATATATATGTATTTTGTTTGCTGCTGAATAAAGAAAAGGGTGTACTGATGATGTTGATGGGTGGCACGTCGTTCGATGGCAAAGGCGGCGGCAGTTGATTAATAATAATAAAAAAAAATTATGTGTCGGCTGCTGCAGGCGCGTGCAGCGCACGCGGGGAAGGGGTGTCGCGGATTCCGGGAATGCGTTACACCCTGTGGCGCATTCATGGAATGCGTTACACCTTTTAATGGCTTAAAAGGGTTGTAACGCATTACCCGAATGCGTTATAAGGCTTGTAACGCGTTCCTGTAATGCATTACAGCCCATCTGTTTTTTTTTAATTTGATTTCTGGGAGTTTCGTAACTCCGTTTTGGGCGTGCAATATATCGTTGGATTCATTTTTCCGAGACGGATCTAATGGAGTGGTCAAATTTTTTTTATAAAAGTTTTGAACTATTTATATTCCCGAAAGTGTTTTAAAGCATGTTTTAATTGTTTTAATTGCTTTTAAATGCTATAATAAATTCATACATCATTATATCAATGTGTGACATGATTTTGCTTGCATGCTTACTTGTTTATTTATTTTTATATATGAGATATATGCCTATGTTTACCATGCGATGATAGATTTAGGTGAACTTAAATCAATATAAGGCGTGCTCTAGAAAATCTAGAATAGGAATCATTTCTTGCCTTAACAATAATATTATGAATACAATCATGAGATTCTTGTGTTTATGAAACACGTAATTAAATATGAATTCTCAATATTGAGAGAAAGGATTATTCTGTCAAAAGCAGATTTCTATCTGTAAGAAAGGGGTATTAAGTGACGCCTCTTGACGATGCTCCCCCCCGATCTGGGAATCATCTATTATCGATTATTGATTTGAAATATTTAATTTAAAAGGAAGAATCTCTTTATAATATGATTATGATTGTAACATAATATAATCCCTCTAAAATTAAATAATATCAAGTAGTAATTGGCCAATGACACAACGGGCTTGTGTCGGTCAAAGCCTTCCAATATGGTAGAAAGTAGTTCTTATTTTTAAATCATTATCGTTTCGTGCTACAGCCGAGGGCTTTGATTTCGAAATAAGAAATACTTGTCTATTACATAGAGATATGTACATTGAATTAGAATCTAAAGGTCATTACGTGCTGCAGCCATGGGCCGTTGGAGACTGATTCAATTGTACGAAATGTTGGGTTAGACTTGACTTAGAATATTGAGTCTGTCGTGCTACAGCCGTGACTCAATTATTCAAGAAGCTAAAGTTTTATTAGGGAATAACATAAGATGTAATTGACAAGAGTTGTCTGCCTATTGAACATCACATGACGTTTCGTGCTACAGCCGAGGTTGTGTGATGGAATGTAAGATCCATATTCCCACTAGCATTATGAATGCTTAATTTTTCACTTAAGGGGGTTATATAATTTAGATAAACTAGTGGGAGCCACTTATGAATAAAGACCCGATTCATATAGTGTTTTGAAATGAAATCGAATATTTGCTAAGTGTTGTTATGTGTTCATCATTTACAGATTTACTATATACGTTATGTCTTCTGCACTATCACTCCGGAGTATACTAGATGCTCACAAGTTGACTGGTCCTAATTTTGCTGACTGGCTTCGAAACTTGAGAATTGTACTCAGGGTTGAGAAGCTGGAACATGTGCTTGACTCACCTAAGCCTACTGAACCTGCTAGAGATGCACATAATGATGAACATGTTGTGTATCGTAAGTGGATAGATGATGCAAATGTTGCTCAATGCATCATGCTAGCTTCCATGAACATTGAGCTACAGAAGCAGCATGAGCATATGGATGCTCACACTATCCTTATGCATCTACAAGAGTTATATGATGTGGCAGGGAGGACAGCTCGATATGAGATATCGAAGGAGCTGTTCGGTTGTAGGATGTCTCAGGGATCATCTGTAAATGACCATGTACTTAAGACGATCAATTTGATTGAACGTCTTGGACAACTTGGTTTTGCCATAGATGGGGAGCTGAGCCAAGACTTGGTCTTGGAATCACTTCCGGGTTCGTTCTCGCAGTTTGTTATGAACTTTCACATGAATAAGCTGGATGTCATCCTGCCTGAACTCCACAACATGTTGAAGACTGCGGAATCGAATTTCCCCCCTAAGAAGAGTTATGTTCTTCTAATTGATGAAGGTTCCAATCCTAAGAAAAGGAAGAAGAACCCTTCCAAGAAGAAGAAAGTATGTGAGAAAAAGCCGGTTTTACCAAAAGCGGAAGACCCCAAGAACAAAGCTGTTTGCTTTAACTGTAACAAAGTGGGGCACTAGAAGAGGAACTGCAAGGTTTACCTTGCAGAATTGAAGAAGAAGAAGGGTAGTGAGACTACCGCTTCTGTTACAGGTATGTTCATGATTGAATTGAATATGTCATTAAATCAAATTTCTACTTGGGTATTAGATACCGCCTGTGGTTCTCATATTTGCAATTCGTTGTAGGGACTAAGGAGAAGTAGGACTCCTGAAGAAGAGGAGGTGATTCTATGGATGGGAAATGGAGCAAGAGTTGTTGCTGAAGCTGTAGGATCATTTCATTTACATATGCCTACAGGCAAGACTATTATTTTAAATAATTGTTATTTTGTTCCCTCGATTGTGAGGAATATTATTTCTATTCCCATGTTAGACTTGGCTGGATTTTCGTTTGTTATTCAGAATAATAAATGTTCAATTCTTAGAGATAACGTTCTTTATGGAAGTGGTATTTTAAATAATGGTTTGTATGTATGTGACGTAGAGCATAATTTACTACAAATTGAACATACTAATAAAAGAAAGAGGGATGATGAAAATCTCACTTTCTTATGGCACTGCAGACTTGGTCATATTATTGAAAATAGACTGCGGACATTACATAAGGAAGTGTTACTTGACCCCTTTGATTTTGAATCATATCCTACATGCGAGTCTTGTCTATTGGGTAAAATGACTAAATCTCCATTTAGTGGACATGGAGAGAGGGCTACAAATTTGCTAGGATTGGTAAACACAGATGTATATGGACCAATGTCTATGCAAGCCATGGGTGGATTTTCATACTTCATTACTTTCATAGATGATCGATCTAGATTCGGATATGTGTATTTGATGAAACACAAGTCTGAAGCCTTTGAAAAATTCAAAGAATATAAGTATGAAGTGGAGAAACAAACCAAACATAGTATTATAACTCTTCGATCAGATCGAGGTGGTGAATACTTGAATGGAGAGTTTTTAGCTTATCTCAAAGAAAATGGTATAGTCTCCCAGTGGACTCCTCCATATACTCCACAGTTGAATGGGGTATCTGAAAGGAGAAATCGAACTTTGTTAGACATGGTTCGGTCCATGATGAGCTATGCGAATCTTCCGGTATTCCTGTAGGGTTATGCATTGTAAACCTCAGCATATTTACTGAATAAGGTGCCTTCCAAATCTGTTCCTCAAACTCCATATGAGATATGGAAAGAAAGGAAACTGAGTCTTAAACACGTTAAGATTTGGGGATGTCCAGCTTATGTCAAGAAAGTTGACCCAGATAAGCTGGAATCTCGATCCGTAAAATGTAATTTTTTGGGATATCCTAAGGAGACTTTAGGGTATTACTTTTACACCGATCATAGGGTGTTTGTCTCCAGACATGCTACCTTCTTGGAAAAGCAGTTTATCCTTGAAGGAAACAGTGGGAGCAAGATTGAACTTGATGAAGTTTAGGAAGCACAAACTACTACGGTTCAAGTGGAAACACCTATTCAGACTGAACAACCTTCTGTGGAACAGCCCATTCGTAGGACAAGGAGAGTGTCTCGCCAACCTAAGAGGTATTATGGCCTTGTCATTGAGAATGACAATGAGTTGTCAATCATTGATGATGACGACCCTATGACCTATAATGAGGCAATGAGTAGTGTTGACTCAGAGAAATAGCAAAGTGCCATGAAATCGAAAATGGAATCTATGTATATCAACCAAGTATGGACTTTGGTTGAAGCACCTGAGGGTGTGAAGCTTATTCATTGCAAATGGGTATACAAAAGAAATATTGGAGCAGATGGCCAGGTGGAGACCTATAAGGTCAGGCTCGTGGCAAAAGGATTCAGACAAAGGCAAGGGATTGACTTTGATGAAACTTTCTCGCCTGTAGCCCTGTTAAAATCAATTCAGATTTTGCTTGCGATTGCTGCTTACTACGACTATGAGATCTGGAAAATGGACGAGAAAACACACTTCCTCAATGGGAAACTTGAAGAGGAAGTGTATATGACACAACCATAGGGTTTTCTTTCCAAGGGAAATAAACACCTAGTGTGTAAGATGCTATGAACCATATATGGTTTAAAGCAAGCTTCTCGTAGATGGAACATCCATTTTGATGAGACAATCAAAGAGTTTGGTTTTATCAAAAACATAGATGAACCATGTGTCTATGAGAATGTTAGTGGGAGCGCGGTAACATTTCTTGTATTGTATGTGGATGACATACTTCTTATAGGAAATGTTTTGCGGTGCTTTCATCTGATTAGGGAGATTGTTGAAAGAGGAGATGTCAACATCAAGAGAGTTGACACACATAACAACATAGCAGACCCTTTAACAAAGCCACTTTCTTAAAGTCACTTTGATCATCATAAAGACAAGATGGGTATTAGATACCAGAGTGATTGGCTTTAGTACAAGTGGGAGATTGAAAGAGATGTGTCCTAAGTCCAATCATGTATGATGACTTAGGAATAACTTTTATGTAATCTGTTTTTGATTTCACTGATATAAATAAAAGGCTTGCTTTTGTTTTATTGCGGGCTTTATCTATTTAAGTGTTTAAATAAGATATACCATAGTTTAGAGTAAAGCTTTTTATGGATTATGATGAGATCATAATAATGAGACCTAAAAGATGATAACTCTGAACTTAAATATTTCCTGGTCGTAGGATTACTAACTAGTAATTAGTAATCCGCAAAGATCGGTACATACTATGCTTGCTTCATTATGAAGGATGTATGTTCTCATAGACATTTGTGTGGTGACACTATAACTAGTATGTAGGTGCTTATTAGAGAATAAGTTCACTGAACATGACTCACACAGCTGAACAACTGATGAAGTTCACTCACGTGTCAGCATATGTTCACATAGTGATGGTTGTACAAGTATCCTTAGACTTGAGGTCATCATAGTCATCTTGTGTACTATGAACTATACTTTTGTTTAGTTCTTAGTCTCCAGGGACAATAATAAGGGCTCTACTGGGTGTAGAAATTTGTACACGAAGATAGTGTATGATCAATAAAGGATCTACCCCTTCCAGTGAAAGGAAGAGAATGTTCAATGCTGATCCACTTATGCTAGTTCAGGAATCTCTAGCCAGAGTGAATGAAATTAGAAAGGAGTTTCTAATTCACATTAATTAGAACTAAGCATAGTGAATGGGAAAGCATATAATTAAATAAGATAGGCTTGACACGAGTTCCACGCCTTGTATTTAATCATGACATTGCAGGATAGAAGGAATTAATTGTACGGTAACTATTCACTAAATAGGTTCTTGGTATTTTAAGCAGTGAATTCGTATTACCCGGATAGTCGCGATATGCTGAGAAGTATCCCTCACGATGTAGAAAAAACATGATTAATTTATTAATTAATCATATTTAATAAATTAGAGAATTTATATAAATAATGATAAAATAGTTTTATTATTATTTATTTTTATTACCGGCTTAATATTGAACCTACAGGGTCACACCATAAAAGAGAATGATTTAATGGTGGAGGAATTAATTAATAATGGCTGGTAATTATTTATTTGTGAAATAAATAATTAACTAGCAAGTTTAATAATTGATTAAATGAGATTTAATTTATTATAAATTAATTAAGAAAAGTTCTTAATATTATTAATTAAGAATTTAATTTTGGAAATTAAATCAAGTGAGAGAATTATATTTCTAAAGTCTTTAGAAAAGGGATTAATGATTAAAAGGTGTTTTAATTATTAGTTAATTTGTTAATAAGAATAATCAATTAAAGGGTTAATAATAATAATATTTTATGGGAAAATTTTCAGCTGAAAATTTTGCCTATAAATATACTTTTATAAACCCTATTTGCTTCAACCAAAATAAAAAAACCCTAAATCTAAAGTAGAAAAGAATGGGAGGCAACTAATTCTCTCAACCTCTTCCTCCCTCCATTATTTTGATCCCTTGGTGGATACCGGTGGAGTGCTTCACAATTGAGGAGCAGCTGCTAAAGATCTCCGTTCATCGTTCTTGGATCGCTATTAAAGGTTAGTAATTGATCCCTCGATTTATTCACGATTTGTATGCGATTATATGGATTTTATATCAAGAAAATGTTTTACCCTGCTTCTGTGATGTATAAAATCCTACAGTAACTACATCACACAAGAAACTCCACTCTTTCCTATGACCCATTCTCCTAATATCACTCAGTTTAGAAGTAGGAAGTGCATAGTGCATGGAATTAAGCATATTGATTATATCAATGTCAGTGTGTGGTGAAGTCACATTGTTATCAGGAATTTTGAAACATGCTTTTATCACATCACTATTGATACAGAATTTTTTACCTTTAATGGTTAGAGTGATGGTCTTATCTGTAGAGTTGTAGGTAGAAGTGGTCCACATCTCTTCAACAACTTCACAGAAGATTGTGGGTGATTCCAGCATGGCATAGTTGAGCTTGCAACTCTTCACAAAGTCCATCATCTTGTGATAGTCTCCAGATTGCTGAATACCCTTGTTCACTAGTGCGGTGAAACTGTTCTTCTAATAAATGAACCCAGTTTGAGACATAATCTTTACAACAGGTGCCATTGTTAGAGAATAAGAGCTTGAAGAGAAAGAGAGTAAGTGCTTTGAGAGAGAATGAAATTAGAGCAGTTGAATTGAGAATGATAAAAGAAAAGCAATTGCAATGAAATAAGCTTTTATACTATCTCAAAAATAACTGATAAAAATGATAAAGTAAAATAAAGTAACCAATAGAAATTGCATAAAATATCCGTTTAAAAATAAACTGTAAAAATTCCACCCATTATCCGTCGTGTTATGCTTACAAACGGTAAGTATACTCGATGGATAATGTACAGGGAATTAACGGCTGAGATTAAGACAATTCGACGGATGAGGATAAATTGTTATCCGTCGAGACAATTCCAAAAACATAATTGATTATTGTTAGCAAATAATATATTGACGGATGATCAAACTCGATGGATAAAGATCATCCGTCGAGATGTAAATTTTGACTTAGCCAAAATTTCATCCAAGACTGAAAACTCAATTAAGTTTATGGCTGCATTTCAACTTGCAAATTAACTCAGATAGATTTAAGAGTAATTAAGCATACCTAACTCACTTACCAACCTTGAGAAGGTGGATTCATCCAGTGGATTGGTAAAGATATCTGCAAGCTGCTTCTCACTTGGAACAAAATGTAGTTCCACAGTTCCATTCATTACATGTTCCCTTATGAAATGGTACTTGATATCTATGTGCTTTGTCCTTGAATGTTGTATTGGATTTTCAGTGATGGCAATTGCACTTGTGTTATCACAGAAAATAGGAATCCTTTCAACTTGCAAACCATAGTCTAGCAATTGATTTTTCATCCATAATATCTGTGCACAGCAACTACCAGCAGCAATATATTCAGCTTCAGCTATAGAAGTAGAAACTGGATTTTGCTTTTTATTGAACCAGGACACAAGCTTGTTTCCTAGAAATTGACAGGTTCCTGTTGTACTTTTTCTATCTATTCTACAACCTACATAATCTGCATCTGAATAACCAGTTAAATCAAAACCAGAATCTCTAGGGTACCAAATGCCAAGATTTGGTGTTCCCTTGAGATATCTGAAAATTCTCTTAATAGCTATTAAGTGAGATTCTCTAGGATCAGCCTGAAATCTAGCACATAAATATGTAGTAAACATTATATCTGGCCTACTAGCTGTTAAGTACAGAAGTGAGCCAACCATGCCTCTATAACTTGAAATATCCACAGACTTTTCAGTAGTGTTTAATTCAAGCTTAGTTGCAGTGGCCATGGGAGTTTTTGCAGATGTGCAATCCATTAGATCAAACTTCTTTAAAAGATCAAAAATATATTTAGTTTGACTAATGAATATTCCATCACTAACTTGCTTAACTTGTAAGCCAAGAAAATAAGTTAGTTCTCCCATCATACTCATTTCATACTTACTTTGCATCAATTTGGCAAACTTTTTGCAAAGTTTCTCATCTGTAGAGCCAAAAATAATATCATCTACATAAATTTGAACAAGTATACTAGAGCCATTAACATTTCTGAAAAATAAAGTTTTATCTACAGTACCTCTTGTGAAGTGATTTTCCAAAAGGAACTTTGATAAAGTGTCATACCAGGCTCTAGGTGTTTGCTTCAGTCCATAAAGTGCTTTCAAAAGATAATAGACATGTTCTGGAAAATTTGGATCTTCAAAGCCAGGAGGTTGACTGACATAGACTTCTTTCTCCAAATCTCCATTCAGAAAGGCACTTTTGATATCCATTTGATAGACCTTGAAATTGGCATGGGATGCATAGGCTAAGAAGATTCTGATGGCTTCAAGTCTTGCAACAGGAGCAAATGTTTCATCAAAATCTATTCCTTCTTGCTGACAATAGCCCTTAGCAACCAATCTAGCTTTGTTCCTGACTACTATTCCATTTTCATCCATCTTGTTTTTGAATACCCATTTGGTATCTATTGGATTCTTTCCTTTAGGCTTGGGCACCAGCTTCCATACATTATTCCTTTCAAATTGGTTTAGCTCCTCCTACATAGCTAAAATCCAATCAGGATCCAACAAAGCTTCTTCTACCTTCTTTGGTTCTTCCGTGGAAAGAAAGCTGTTGTATAGACATTCTTCCTGAGTTGCTCTTCTTGTTTGAACTCTAGAAGAAACATCACCAATGATAAGCTCAAAGGGGTGATCTTTTGTCCATTTCCTTTGTTGAGGTAGATTTGCTTTAGATGAAGAAACCTCATTATTGTCTTGATGTGTGATTGAGTTTTAATTGTTAGAAACTCCCCCTGATTTTTTGGATCTTTGATTTGAGAAAGGGGAACTTTCTATAGGTGATCTATCTTGACTTCCTGCTCCTTTTGATAACCCGGCGGATGGTGAATTTTGAGTACCGACGGATGAAGCTGGTTGTCTCCCGACGGATAACGCAGATTGCCTCCCGACGGATGAAGCATTATGCAACTCAACAGATGTTGAGTTTTGTGCTTCATTGGTAGTAGATTTATCTGCATTATCCTTAGACACTGTTTCTTGATCACTTTCATCATCATTGTCATCACTAACCATCTCCACATTGTCGAATTTGAGGCTCTCATGGTAATCTTCATCTTTTAGTCCTTCAATCTTTTTATCATCAAACACAATATGTATTGATTCCACAACAATGTTGGTTCTTAGACTGTAGAATCTATATGCTTTCCCAACAGCATACCCAACAAAAATTCCTTCATCTGCTTTAGCATCAAACTTCCCATTTTGATCAGTTTGATTTCTCAGAATATAGCACTTGCAGCCAAAGACATGAAGAAAATTTAGAGTTGATTTCTTGTTCTTGAACAATTGATAGGGAGTCATGCATCTAGCTTGATTAACCAGAGAAATATTCTGAGTGTAGCACGCAGTATATACAGCTTCAGCCCAGAAATAGGTTGGCAGTTTAGATTCTTCAAGCATTGTCCTTGCAGCTTCAATAAGTGATATGTTCTTCCTTTCCACTACTCCATTCTGTTGTGGAGTCCTTGCTGCTGAAAACTCATGCAGAATCCCATTTTCCTCACAAAATGCTCTCATGATAGAATTCTTGAACTCAGTTCCATTGTCACTCCTGATTCTTCTAACCTTGAAATCAGGATGATTTTTGACTTGCCTTATGTGATTGATGATGATTTCACTAGCCTCATCTTTAGACTTTAGGAAATATGTCCAAGAGAACTTTGAGAAATCATCTACAATTACTAGGAAAAATCTTTTCCTTGAGATGGACAACACATTGACTGGTCCAAACAAATCCATGTGAAGCAGCTGCAAAGGCTCTTTAATTGTTGAATCAAGTTTCTTCCTGAATGGTGCTTTAATCTGCTTCCCTTTTTGGCAGGCATCACACAAACCATCTTTAGAAAACTCCACTAGAGGAATGCCTCTAACCAGTTCTTTCTTTACTAGCTCATTCATGGTCTTGAAGTTTAAATGGGATAGCTTCTTGTGCCATAGCCAACTTTCATCCTGACTTGATTTACTGAGAAGACAAGTTACAGATTCTGCATTAGATGAGTTGAAATCAGCTTGGTACACATTTCCTTTTCTCACACCAGTGAGAACCACTTTGCTGCTTCTTTTATTAGTTACAACACAGGCTTCTGAATTGAAGGTTACTGATTTGCCTTTATCACAAAGCTGGCTGATACTCAACAAGTTGTGTTTGAGACCATCCACTAAGGTAACCTCCTCAATGATGACATTGTCCTTTGAAATCAAGCCATATCCCACAGTATAACCCTTGTTGTCATCTCCAAAAGGAATACTTGGGCCATCTCTCTCATTAAACTCTATGAGCAGGGTAAAATCACCAGTCATGTGTCTTGAACAACCACTATCCAAGTACCAAAGATTCTTTCTATTTCCCTGCACACATCAAAATCAAATCAAGTTGATTTTGGTACCCAAGTTTCCTTGGGTCCTGCCTTGTTAGCTTTTTTTCTGTTTCTTAGGCTTTATCTCATTTGACTTAGGGATATCAGATTCATCCTTGGTCATTTGTGTTGGCCTTTGAAACCATTCATTACAACAGAATTATCATGCATATTATTATTAACAGGGAATGGCATGCTATTAGTAAACATGTTATTCCAGTATGGCATGCAAAATGGCATTTGTGGCATACTAAATGCAGCATAATAAGGATTAGGTGCAAATGGCATGTTAGCGAACTGAGCATTCATATTCTGTGCAGACATAGCATTCATAGGCATGGGAGGCATGGCATTCATGTTAGGAAATTGAGGTTGCACAGACATGGAAGTAGGCATAGCAGATTTGCAATTAATAGACAAATGATTTACACTACCACACTTGATACAGATTTTTCTAGGAGCATATTTATTAGGTGTGTAGTTATTGTGTTTGTTAATCCCTACTTTACCATTCCTATTGGTTTTCTTTTTAGTCTCTGTTTTTACCTCAATCTTTTCAAGTTTGTCACTTAACTATTTGACAGTCATGTGACCAGCATTAGCCTTTTTCCCTTTCTTAACCTAACTCGATTCTCCTGAAACAAAGTTCTTGGAAACATACCCATACTTCTCATTCAGCTTAACAAGTTTGGCTTTACTGATAGGCTTGCTCACAGCCGACGGATGAGGATTTTCATCATTCGACGGATAACACTTTTTGGTATCCGACGGATGATCCTCATCATCCGTCGAGTCTACATCTGTTAGCACTCCATCTACCAAATCAGGTTCTAGTTTCTCTTTGTTCTTTTTCCAGGCTTCATCACAGAAAGACTCAATTCCTTGAACTTTGGTGATTTGAGCATGGACATCCCTGAATGTTTTCCAAGCTTTAATCACCTCTTGTTCACGCTCAAGCTGCTTCTTTAGAATTTCCTCTTTCTTCAAGGACTCGGTTAATTCCTCCTTGGCAATTTTACACTCAATTCTTAATTTTTCAAAATCAATGAACTGAGACTCAAGCACATTATTTCTCTCACTCAAAAACAAATTGTTTTCTTTGATTTTAGCATTTTTTTAGTAAGAGACTTAAGTGTAACACGTAAATGATATAACTCTGTAGACATGTCATTTATGGCATCATTACACCCAGCTTTAGATAAATGTGCAAGGTTTGTAGTAATTACCTGATTACTTGAAGAACTTATTTCTGTCTCATCAGACTTGGCCATTACGGCTAGATTGACATAGCTGACATCTTCATCTTCATCCAGACTATCTGTTGCCCAGTCATTTTCTTGTGTTATGAAAGCCCTTTTCTTTTGTTTGAGCAGCTCAAATGCTTATAATCCACTGGCTCAAACTTTTTCTTACTGGAATCTGACTTCCTACACTCACTGGAAAAATGCCCTGCCAAGCCACATTTGAAACATTTGAATTTGGATTTATCCACCATGTTTCTATTTGGCTTGGCTGCTCCAAAGTTCTTCTTGAACTTGAGCTTGGAAAATCTCCTGGAAAGAAATGCTAGGTGTTCATCAATGTCCTCCATGTCATCTTGGCTCAAAGAATCTTCACTTTCTACTGCAAGCCCCTTGCCCTTTTTCTCACAAACCCTTGAAGTTGATTCAACAGCTTCCATCTTCACATCCTTCTCCTTTTCCAACTCAGCAACTAGTGCAATAGATCCTCCTTTCTTCTTTCCTCTCTCCATCCTTTCATCCTGCTCTATTTCAAGCTCATAGGTTTTCAGGATGCCATACAGTCTCTCCAAAGTAAACTCATTATAATCTTGTGAGTTTCTTAATGAGACTGTCATTGGTTTCCATTCTTTTGGAAGAGATCTAAGGGATTTCAGATTGGAGTCTTTTGTCTGATAGACCCTTCCATGCAACTTTAGAGCATTTAGTAGTTTTTGAAACCTACTAAAAATGTCAGTGAGAGACTCACTTTCTTTATTATGAAAATGCTCATATTGTTCAATCAAGAGCTGCATCTTGTTTTCTCTAACTTGCTCAGTGCCATCACAGATTATCTGTATTATATCCCAAACATCCTTGGCATTTTTGCAGTTGATAATGTTGTCAAACATATCTCCATCAACTCCATTAAACAAGATGTTCATGGCCTTTTTATCCTTCCTGACTTGTTCAATGTCAGGATCAGACCATTCATGCCTTGGCTTGGGGACTGATGGCTCATTTCCTGTTGCTGCTCTTAATGGAACATGAGGGCCTCTTTCTATGCAGTCAACATAGGCCTCATCCTGAGAAAGCAAATGAAGATGCATCTTTACCTTCCAATGATGGTAATTATCTTTACCCAGAAAAGGGATCTTGACTCCAACATCCTTCTTGTTCATCTTGTTGTTTTGTTTGGATCTTTAAACTCTTTGTAAGTTAAGAGCTTGCTCTGATACCAATTGTTAGTCCCTTAACAATATGAGAAGAATTACAGAAGGGGGGGGGGGGGGTTGAATGGAATTCTTGAAACTTATTCTTGAAATAAAATGTTCTAATTCAAATATAAATATAAGTGTATTCATTAGCATAATGCGGAATAAAAACTTAAGTGAATCAAAACACAAGTAATTAAAAACAAGAGTCTTTAAAAACTTTTTGGTAGATTTGAATGATTCCAACAGAGATATAGATTATATATCGAGAGAACCCTGTGTGCAAAAATGCTCACAGCTGCTTACAACAATTGAACTTCTAAGACTACAGAGAAATGCTAAGAATCCTGCTTACAAATGTTTCTCTACTTTCTTGCTCAGGTCGATAGTTTCTTAGTTGCTACTACTTGGTTTATATATATCACCAAGATTACAAAGTAATAAGACAAGATATTAAAACAAAAACTATCTAGTTTATTACAATGCTACTTCATTACTCTATTCCAGCATCTTTGAATATCTTCATAATAGCAAGGAAATGGCAATGCTTCTTTGTTCTCGAAAACCCAGTTGAATAGGCTACCACACTCCATTTGCATCCACTCGACGCATGTGACTGTGTTGTCACTGTCAACATATATTTGAATTCTTTATCCGTCGGGTTCATGATCATCCGTCGAGTTATTGATCATCCGTCGGGTTGTCTATTTGATCATCCGTCGACTTCATTGTAGGTTATCCGTCGGGTAGCAAACTGGCACTTGACTTCATTTCATTTATGCAGAATTACAAGACATCATTTATGTACAATTAATCAACCTATTTTGCATATCTAGTTAAAGTCAACATGACTTGAATACTACTTACAGAATCTATACAATGGTGAATGCAGAAATGTGCTACTGACTTATTGTTACATAAGCTACTCACTCGATGGATAATAAGTCATCATCCGTCGGGACTATAATGAGTCATCCGTCGGGACTATAATGAGTCATCCATCGAGTGCTACATTATTTCACTAAGTAAGATCTACTAAGGTGTTTTGTTCATGAAATCATCAAGTACACAACATATACACAACAATCTTTACTCACTATAGATTATAACCTTTTAATAATCGCGTCAACCTTAGTATCACGAACGCGTTAGAATCGGAATACCATCGTACTTGGTACTACTTCATCTCTAGCTGCCTCCATCTTCGAAAGCTTGGTCCTTCGTATAGAAGTAAAAGAATTTATTGAGAGATCACTATGATCATGAACACCTGTTCTATTACATAGTTAGTACAGAAGGTGGCCAGCATTTAGTACTTGACAAGCAATTAAACAACATGTGGTATCCTACTAGGCTTCTATCACACAGATAGATAGTCATTCGGCAATACCTCCCCTTCTAGAAGGGTTGTTCTTCTCAGCTTACATGAAATGAAAAGAAGAGAAAAGAACGAACTGAAGAGAATTGTATATATGTAAAAAAAATACTGCCATAAAATATCTGGCTTGGGATGTACCTCTGAACTATAGAGGTTTGTCATAGGTGAACAAAACGTATACGTATATATATCAACATCAAGTATTATAGCATCACATTTCACCTACTTAAATATTTTTGCTATTCCGTCCATCATTCTATGGACCCATGCTCTTGCTCGAGCTTATACACAATCACCTTTGAAACTCCCTCGACATCGAAAATCGAATCTGGGATCTCATTCTAGACATCATCGTTACTAGAATTCTATGTTTGCACCGCAGCCTTCCTCGTATAGTAATACGACTCTCTATTGATAAGAAGGAATAAGTATTCAATAGGTAGATAATCGACTTAATTAGTCTATCAATGAAAACTTATACACCACCACGACCCGATTAGTGGTACTCAATCTCAACATCCATTCCAATACAACTCTCACGGTTGTAAGTAATCGGCTCATTACTCGCGGAATCATTCCTGCATTATTATAGCCCACCGTTGTCCTACTGTAGTAATTCGTTTTCCATGAAATCTTAATATCTAACCATACAAATTCCATAGCTATCATATCCAATTCTTCTAAGGAGGCAACATGATCACTGTTCATGGTCGCTTATTTGTTTTACGGATCGCTTATCTCTCATTTTCGTTAATCGTTTGAGGGATCATATCCGGGATCTTATTACTTGGGTTCCCCTAAACCTTTCTCAATATTTTATATTCCTTTTATGATCCTCTCTTATAATCCTTGAATTTAAATCCTTTTAATCATGTTACCTTATACTCAATTCTTTCGGTATCTGGTGGATTTTCGGGGAAAAATCAAAGTGCTCGGATTCGAATTCTAACGACCTTTGCATACACTCATTTACTTTATGGAATACTAATACGATCTTAGAATTTCCATAACAGTACTCCTATATAGCGTGGTCTGATAATTTTCCTTAATCAGCATCATCAGCAAAAGTTACTATTCATCCGTGTTTCAAAAATTCCAAAAATTGGGGTTATTACAACTTCCACATTCTGGCCAATCATATCAGAAAAGATGGCCATCATACATCTCTGAAATGTGGCTGGCGCACCACACAGACCAAAAGAAACTCGTCTGAAGGCGAAAGAACCAAATGGACAAGTCAAGGTAGTTTTCTACTAATCTTCTGGAGTGATACAAATTTGATTATAACCCGAATAACCATCCAGAAGACAATAGTACTCATGACCAGCCAATCTGTCAAGCATCTGATCAATGAAGGCAAAGGGAAGTGATCCTTCCTAGTGGCTTTGTTCAGCTTCCTGTAGTCCATGCAAACTCTCCACCCCATGACTGTTCTAGTAGAAATAAGATCATTTTTCTCATTTGCTACCATAGTAATTCCACCTTTCTTTGGCACACATTAAACCGGGCTTACCCATGAGCTGTCAGAAATAGGGTAGATGATCCCTGCATCTAGTCACTTAAGAATTTCCTTCTTCACTACCTCCTTCATGATTGGATTAAGTCTTATTTACTGCGCGATTGTAGGCTTGCTACCTTCCTCTAGCAGAATTTTATGCATGCAGTAAGAAGGGCTGATTCCCTTGATATCTGCTATAGTCCATCTAATTGCCGACTTGAACACTCTCAAAATCCCCAAAAGCTTTTCCTCATCACTACCTGAAAGGTCAGATGTAATAATAACAGGCAGAGTAGATGCATCACCTAAAAACGCATACCTCAAATGCTCAGGTAAAGGCTTAAGCTCAAGAGTGGGAGCTTCCTCAATAGATGGCTTGAGGCGTTTAGGAGCTTTTTTCAATTCCTTCATTCCCAGAGATTCAAAAGGCATATCAATCTTCCTCTTCCAGGGAAAAGCATTCAAATATTGCAATTATTCTTCACCTTCGTCATCTTCATTATCTGAATTCACCAACAAGGCTTTTTCTAAGGCATCGGACCTTAGCAATTGATCAAGTTCCGATGTGACCACCGAATCGACCAACTCCACTTTTAAGCACTCCTCATTATCAGTAGGAAATTTCATAGCATTGAACACATTAAAAGTAACATCCTGATCCAGAACTTGCATTGTGAGCTCACCCTTCTGCACATCTATCAAGGTTCGGCCAGTTGCCAAGAAAGGTCTTCCCAAGATTATGGGAATCTTCTTATCCTCCTCGAAATCAAGAATTACGAAATCAGCAGGGAAGATGAGTTTATCAACCTTGACCAAGACATCCTTCACAATACCTCGCGGATATGTAATAGAACGGTCGGCAAACTGCAAGGTCATATAAGTCGGTTTGGGATCAGATAAGTCCAACTGCTTGAAAATTGACAAAGGCATCAGATTGATGCTAGCTCCCAAGTCATATAAGAATCTGTCAAAAGACACTTTTCCAATAGTACACGGAATAGTGAAACTTCCTGGGTCTTTAAGCTTCGGAGGCAACTTCTGTTGCAGCACAATATGACATTCCTTCGTGAGAGTGATAGTCTCTAAATCATCTAGCTTCACTTTCCGAGAGAGAATACCTTTTATAAACTTTGCATAACTAGGCATTTGCTCAAGAGCCATAGCGAAAGGTATGTTGATATGAAGTTTCTTGAACACCTCCAGAAACTTCTCAAATTGCTTGTCCAACTTCTTCTTCTACAACCGCTTAGGAAAAGGCGGTGGGGGATATATCTGTTTCTGCCATGTATTACCCTTAGGAGGAGTGTGCTCAATAGTAATCTTCCTTGGTTTCACTTCTTCATCCTGCTGCTTTACTTCTTTTTTAGCCCCAGCTTCTTTAGTCAACTCTTGAGTTTGTTCGGGATTCGCAACCTTTCCAGACCTCAAAGTGATTGCCTTTACCTGCTCCTTAGCTTCCCTCTTTCCTGGCACTTCAGTGTCACTGGGTAGTGTACCAAGATGACGATTTAGCAAGGCATTGGCAATTTTCCCAATTTGATTTTCCAAGGTCTTGATAGAAACAGCTTGACTTTTGCACATAAGCTTCAACTCCTCTAATTCAGATTTTTCATTAGCTTGTTACAGCTGGAGTTGTTGTCTTGGTGCATACTGCGGTTGCTGAAAACCAGGGGGGTTGTACTGCTTAGCTGGATACTGCTGATAAGGCTGTTGAATCGCATTCTGAGTGTTACTCCAACTGAAATTAGGATGATTGCGGTTGTTGGGATGATAGGTGCCTGGCACTGGTTGATGCGATCGCTGGAAGTTGCTCACAAACTGAGCTGATTTACTAGAAATTGTGCACTGATCAGTCTCATGGGCACCAGCACATAGCTCGCAGACACTGGTGATTTGATTAACTCCATAATTAGTCAAAGTATCCACCTTCATCTTCAAAGGCTTAAATTGGGCAGCGATAGCAGTTGATGCGTCCAACTCCAGAATTCCTGCGACTTTTCCCTGAGTCAGCCTCTGAGAAGGATTTTGGTACTCATTAGCAGCCATCAGTTCAATAAGTTCATAAGCTTCATCGTAGATTTTATCCCACAAGGCTCCTTCTGATGCTGCATCAAGCATGGGTCTAGAAGTAGCACCCAATCCATTGTAGAAATAGTTGATAATCATCCAATCAGGCATTCAATGGTGTGGGCACTTCCTTAGCATCTCCTTATATCGATCCCAAGCCTCACACTGAGATTCTCCAGTTTGCTGAGCAAATTGAGTAAGAGCATTCCCGATTGTAGCTGTCAATGAACTTTAACGACCACTGATGGAAAATACATAAACTAATAATTAACACTGTAGACCCCGGCAGCGGCGCCAAAAACTTGTTAGTCGCTAAACACGCGCTTGGAATGATGACAAGTTCCCAGGCTTGGAATGCCTTGATGAAAATGATGTTGAGGCCCTAAAATTTGAAAATCTCAACATTGATAGTGATTATGAGAATGAAGCTGAAATCAACACAAATCACAGAATGAATGAAGAGACAACTGAATAAGTGAATTATGAGAATGGAAGCTCATCTCAAACACCTGAATTTGATAGCACAAACTCAGAGGGGAGAAAGAGGGGAGGATTCTGCAAGTCATGCCAATGGTGAAGAGGGGAGGATTCTCAAGTCAACAAACTCACACTAGAAAACGGGATAGGAGTCACACAAGAGAAGCAATTATTGGTGACCCAAATGTTGGAGTAAGGACTATAAGTGCAACTGCAAATAAATGTCTTCATGCATGTGTATTTCACAAGTTAAGCCTAAGAAAACTAAGGAAGCTCTACTTGATCTTGATTGGAAATCTGCTATGCAAGAGGAGCTAAATCAGTTTGAAAGAAACAAATTTTAGGAGTGTTAGTCCTATAATCAACTATAGAGGGGGGTGAATACAGTTAATGCAATCAATTTGACAAAGCTTCAATAGAATCAACAGTTTTTATATTAACAGATAAAAACTAATTACAAGCGTACTCTCTCGAAAGGATGAACAAATATCCTTGAGAGCTTCTAGGTTATGCAAAAAATATAACAATGTTCGCAATGCTTATAGCATGAACCTAATATGTGCTTTATACAGAGCATATATACACAATGTATAAAAAATCCTATTATATCAAAAACAAGGAAACATATTAAAATGCTTCTGAGATAATGTAACGACTGGGAACTTTACGTTTATATTATATCATGATTATAATAAAATATGTGAATTAATGTGTCATTTATGTGTGATTATCTGATAAACCCTAACTGTTACGTGATACGTGTATTCCATATCATTTCTGTATTTTAAGGTATTTTTCAGATATTTTATTATGCATTTATAGGTTTTATTTCAAACGTTTTATGACCCAAACGATGATTTTAAAGCCAGTATTTCAAATAAAATAATGGGCCATATTTTTCATCAAATGGCTTTTACAATCGCCTTGTTCTGAACATCTAGATAATTTATAAATTTTCTCGTTTTGCGAAAAATGATTTTTCTGGGCCCCATTGGGTGTCAAAACCCCCATAAAAATCACATTTTTATTTTTATAAAATTATAGGACTTTCATTTATATTATTTCTTTGCATTTTTGCATTATTCACAATTTTTGGGAATTTTTGGCATATATATTGCATATATAAAATATTTATAAATTAAATTTTAATACTCAAAAATTATAAAAATTAGGGCCCAATATTTTTATTTAATGTATAATTAGCCCCTTAATTTTAATTAGGAGTATTATTTTTACTACTATAAATAGCCTAATTTTTATTTAATTAATTATAATTAATCATTAAAATCTGCAAAATTACCACAAATTCTCTGAAATCGGGTCGGGAAGAACAGGTTCGGGTCGAAGAATCAAGTCGTGATTTCTCACTGATTACAACATCAAATCGTATGATTCAAGTACTCAAATCGAAGGTTTTGATCCGTTCTTTCTGTTTCTTGCATCAATTTCACGTTTTATTGCATCGTTTTTGATTTTTGATTTCTAGGGTTTATGTTCGAATTAAGGCTTTTTGATTCTGGGGTTATTGTGATGTTTTGATGATTGATATAGCTTTGTTAGATGATTTACAGTCGATTCATGGTGTTTAATTGAACAAACGATGCTTGGATAATGATTCACGATTTCTAGGGTTTAGGTCGAATTTTCAAAACACAACTCGATGATTTCTGTGAATATTTGGTTCTTGTAATGTTAGGGCTTTGATTGTATATGTTCTTAGCTTCATTTTGCACTATATAACGTTTGATGTTATGTACAAATGAGTGATTTGGATTTTTGGCCGGAGTTCTTGATGATTTTGATCGGAGAATGATATCCAGGGATGTTTCTGGTCGATTTTGGCCTGAAACAGATTGGGGAAGTAGTTTGGGATGTTTTGGGATCAAAAACGGAACCAAATGGTGTCCGGTTGGCCAGGAATTGGACTCACCGGAGTCCGGTGAAGTCGCCGGATTCTGGGTTTAAACCCAGATTCCGGTGGTGTTCTTCACAGACCCGGAATCCAACCCGGTTGCCCCGTTTCCAGAACCCGGTTTTGAGCCACCTTGTCAGATGTCTGTTTTCTGACATATGTTTCTGGAAATTATTTTTACTTTTTATTGTTATTAATTTTAAAAATCAGTTTTATTTATTTTGTAAATTGATTAATTAATTAATTAATTAATTTATATTATAAATAATTCTGAATTATTTTCTAAAAATCAGATTGAATTATTTTTTTAATTATTTATTATTTATTTTTTACTTATTAATTACTTAAAAGTGATTAATTATTTTGATAATTAATTAAATAATTTTCAATAAATCATAATAAATTCATTTTAATTTCAAAAATTATAGAAAAATTATTTTTAATTCTAATTTTCTTAAATAATGATTTAAAAATTATTTTGGGTTTTAAAAATTAGTAATAATTATTTATAATGATTAATAAATGGAATTATCAGTATTTAATTAATAATAATTCAACCGTTAGTCTGTTTTGCGTGAAACGAAAGCCTGTTAACTCAGAAAAATGAATCCTTTTCATTAAAAATAATATCAAAGCTTAATTTTTTTTAGAAGTTAGTTGATTTTGTGACTTGTTTGATTATCAGTCAAGTTACGTGCCGAGACGAGTCCGAAAAATTCCGGACGAATGGGAAACGAGTCAGATAACGATCAGTTGAGCGATCAGCGAGTCGATTTTGGTTTTAAAAATTATTTTAACCATAAAAATGATTATGTGCTTATGTGCTTATGTGTATTACGTGGTTAATCGAGTCTTACTTGTTTATATGTAATACATGAGTCAGTCATAAGCGCATGGGTAGATGTTAGGATCAGTTTGAAGTCGATTCAAGATGCAAATGAAGTACGACGTGACTTAACCAGTCTGTTTTGCCAGCAGAAGCTAAGCCAGCCAGGCCAGTTGAGTCGGTAATAGTCCAAGGTGATAGACATAAGTGATTCAATTGCAGTAAGTCGCGCAGAAGGCAAGTTTTTCCTCTATTCTACTTTCGGAATAGTGATATTGATTCAAATATTTATCACATTTACATTCTCTTGATTATTGTTCTTGATCACTAATATACAATCCCTATTCCTTTGTTCATATTTCATTTCAATTCTTGATTTCTCCATTTCTTTGGATTTTTGATTCATATTCTGTTGGTAACACATGGAGATTGATATATTCTAGTGTTTGGAATATATCAAAGCATACCGATTGTCCCGGTTGCTAAGCGATGGACTGGATAAGGATATTTTGGGATTGAGTGTATCTTAATCCTGAGGACCGGGATGACTGGTGCCTCGACGTGGGCCGTAGTGCCTAGGTACCCGACTAGATCTATATACTGAGATATGGATCTGCATTATATTCTGACTGATCAGCAGAATATAGATGCGAACTTGTGTCCAGTTTAGTTTATTTGTACTCGCCAGTAATGGCCTTCTTTCTATTCTCGTGAGGTTATATCTTGGCAGATATACCTGGGATGGCGGATTCATTTAAAGTGCTTCAACACTGTTTATATGTTTGTGGACTTGTTGAGCAACTTTTGGCTCACCCCTTTTGTTGTTATTCACCTTATTGTTTTCAGTTAAGAAGGAATATGAAACTAATCAGGACTCGAGTGGTAAAGAAGCGAGTCAAGCCTCGGGATCCTCTTATACCCAAGGTGTTGATCCCAATCCAGGAAGAAAGCTTTGAGTTGCCCGAGTAGGTGGAGTGTTGATAGATAGTAGGTGTGTGTGTTTGAACAAAAGTTGAACTTAGCTTAAAATGAATTAGACAAGGGTTTGTAATAAAGAGAGTTTGTGAGACTTTGAATGTTGGTTTGTAATAAAAGTAGTTAGTGGTTCTTATTTTCATACTTCAACCTAAAAAGATCATGGTTAGTGTTAAAGGGGTTTAATTTCATTTCTTTATTAATTGTTAATCAAATTGTACAGGTTTGGTGATTAGCTAGTAACCCCCAGACTTATACCACGGGTCTGGAGGGCGTTACAGATAAAGTCCTTCACCACCTTGAATTCCTGCTTTCTTTTTCCTCCTCAAATATCTACTAAAGTGACAAATCCTGATGACATCATCTACTGATCAATAATTACTAATATAAGTACTAATGACATCACTCTTCAGTAAATACTGATATAAGTCCTGATAAGAACTTCTGATAGTTTCTACTGATATCATCAATTATATCTAACAATCTCCCCCAACTTGTGCATTATGACAATATGTACAAGTTCCAATTTGATGATGTCAAAACTATCTAAATGCAGAAATCAAGTAATCATATTCATTCTTACTTCAGTGAATATCAGATTTTACTCTTCATTTTGAATTCTAACACAGTCTGGAAAATCTACAATAAACTTCCTCAACAAATTCTCTTCCATTACATCCAAATACCATTGCATCCTCTGTTTATGTTCCCTTAGTTCACCTGTTGATTCAACATTCTGATAGATGACAGCCCTGAGATTATGTAATTTTGAATTTCCAAGAGATAGATCATCCAGCTCCAAAAGCCCAATTTTATTTCCATCAGGATTAAATGTTAAAATTTTAGTCCCTAGACTCAGTTCTATCTTGGCTTCTCCAATAGGCATATCAACAACATATTTAAATTGATCAATGTACTTTGGAATATAGTTTGATTTGTAAGACATTCCTCTCTCATTTAACTGTATCAGGTTCTTTATGAATGCTGACCATCTGGCAGTTATAGAATTAGTTACCTTGAGAATTGTAGCAACAAGTTCCAATTCCTTCCATGGTTTGTCTCTTAACTGTTCTTGATTCAACCTTAAGCTTCTCCCATACTCCAGAAAATAGATTTTTTCTCTTTAGCATGATCAATAACAATTTGCACTAATATGATCTTCTATAAGTCTTCATACATTACACTGTCTCCAAATTCTGTCAAATTAGAATGCTTTCTTAAAGTGAAAGCATCTACTACAAATAGATCATCAGCATTTAATCTTCCAAGACCACTTGTGATTCTAGGTTTTCTAGATTTAATGTTTCAGAAAAATCTCCTCTAGGTGCTGGTTTCTTACTTCCCCATAGTAGTGTTAGTCGCTAAACACACGCTAATAATACACGCAAGTATAAGCGTTCGCAAGTAGTGTAGAATCTTTTCTAGTTCGTTCCCACAAAGACTGGTTTGGTTAACTAATTAATTCACGCACTTAAGCAACAATGTATGGTTATTATTCAATGCAAAGATGATAACAAATTAAGGTTGTTTATAACTAAGAATTAAACTTACAATTATAACTAAGAGAATAAGATTGATTAAATTAATATATATGACAAATATGGGATTCTAACTTCATTAAATACTTCATTCAATAGCCTTATTGTTCTCAACCTTAGCATGCAATGACGATGACACTAATCATACAACACGAAACTGATAAACGCCAACTTTCGTTGCACGAGTACCATACTACCAGACATCCACAAAAGAGATAGAAGCTGAATAGACACCAATTATATTGAGACCCTATATATCTATAGAATTTGACAACATAACGGTTTAAGCACAAGTTATATATCTTGATTACACAGGGCAAGTAAGATGATTAAAGTTACCTACGAATCATGCATATCTATACATGAACCTATGCTAGCATGGCAAGTTCTAAATCCTTAAATTCACTGTCGCTTTATTAAGAATTAACACGCTATCTTATAAGTTCACGACGCTTATAAGATGTATACGCACAACCAATACTAGGCTATCAATCAATCACCACATACTAAGACATCCGCTAGAACCCCACTATAACGATTAGCCCATAATCGGACTCATCATCAACGTGGGTTCCGATGAAAGCATGGTATAACAAACGTAGTCTTTATAACGAATAAATAAAACCACGTACAAAACAAGAGTAAGTTTCACAAGTAAGAAAACTAGCATCCAAATACAACTTAAAACAAATATTCATAAGTAAAAACAAAATCTTCTTCGTCTTCTTTGAATCGTGCTAAAAACGGTCTTCTTACGGCTCTCCTTGCGCTCTGGTACATCTCTCTCATGAAAACGTTCTCATTTGAATATATATAGTAGCCCTTTGCAATCTAGAAGTCTCCCAACTTAGAATCGAATTAGAATCAGGATTCATATTTTTCACACCGGCGTGGGCGCGCGCTATCACAGCGCGGGCGTGCTGCCTTTCTGGAATCCTGGCGCGGCCGCGCGCTATCACAGCGCGGGCGTGTCGTCCTTCTGGGAAAAACTCAGATCATCTTTTTCCTTGCTGCTACGAGCCGGCTTTCCATGAACTTTTATTGCTACACCACCTTAACACCAAATTAGCACAAAAAAATGCCAATTCACCTGATTCACAGATTAATGCCTGAAATGCAAAAACACTAGAAAACACGTTAAAACACTTAACAACTTGAGTACAAATGCATCAATTCAAAGCTTATTAGAGCATTATAAAGTGTCATAAATGCCACTCAACAAGTAGCTTCTTCTTTTCTTCAAAAGTAAGTTCTTGCTTATCAGAGACTATGTTTTCAAAATCAGAATTTGATAAATCTGCTTGAATTTGATTTGAGAAATCAACAACATGAGTAGAATTAGAGGGTGTGATTGGTTGAGTAACAACTTCTTCTTTAACTTGAGCAATGTCAGAGGTTAAATTCAATTTATCAGCCCAGACAGCTCCATAAACCTTCCTTCTTCGGTGAGCTTGGCTGATTTCTTCTTCCTTAGTAATTTCATCCTTATCAAAAGATTGAGCAAACGTATAGATTGGATCTATTAGTGTTTGTGCTTTTTTTTAGATATTGATTTCTTCATTACAACAGCTTTATCTTTAAGCTTTGAAAACTTTGACTTTTCTTCTATCTTCTCTTTTCCTTTATGCTTCTTGTCAGCAGTTAAAATAGCTTGAGATCTGAAAGATCTTTCATCCTTTTCCTGACTTACCTCCTTTATAACTACACCTATGGTTGGTCTGTTAGAAGGATCATCTTCATAAAGTTCTTGAGACATAACAGCAATATCATCATTTACTGTCTTCATTAAATTCTTGAAGTCTTCCACCATTTGCCTTAGCTGTTCTAGATCAACTCCAGGATTTTCTCTTTTAAAGATTCTTTTACTCACCTCAGAGTCAAAAGCTTGAATCTTCGGATCCTTGTAAAATAGAGTTGTCTTTCTTTCTTTTACTTTCAGAGTTTGAAGATATTGACTTGCTTCAGCACCAACTTCTACCTCCAGAATACCTTGGTCTTCATTAGTAATTGTGACTTGTAAAGATTGTTGCATTGTTGTTGTCACAGTCTATTCTTTAACTCTTCTTTCATTTCTCTTACTCTCTCCACCTTGTCTAGATTAAGGTCTAGTGATTGCTTTTGATGAACCACTAACATCAACTAGCTCTTCACCTCTTCTCATTTCACTATCCTTCTGTCCCCCCTATTACCTCCACTAGGATTTTCACCATCAGTATTTGTCAATGTCAGCTACCTGCATTTAGATTTAACAATTCCCCCCCCCTTTTTGGCATCATCACCAAGCAGTAGATGTAATATCCGGGGCATGACGTGTAATTATATTTATCAGTAAATGATTTTTTATGTGATTATTATGTGATTTTTGGTGAATTATTTGATGATCGGTATGGTTATGTGGATGTTTATATATGATAAAGTCTAGGTATGTTAATTTTATTATGTCCGGAATAAAATATAGATAATTAAGGTATTTTTCTGGTAATTTTTGGAGTATTATATGATTTTATATTAATTTACAAATTTATTAATTATTTTCTGAATAATTACAAAATTATTTTATAAATCTGGGAATCGTTCAACCTCAACCGTTTTTACGTTTTTACAACCCGAAACTCTTCCGAAAACTCCTTCATAATCTAATCTGGTAATTCCGGACATTTTCCGTGTTTTGACTTTTTCGATCCGGATTACGGTTTGACCCGTACGCGTCCCGGCATACAATTTTTAATACAATAATTATTTCGATATATCAACAAAACCCGTATTCTCGAAAGACGGGATAATATTACATTATTTTCGTATAAAGTGTTTTATATAAAGCCCGGTTGGGATAATTATCCAATACGGGTATTAAATCGGATCATTTTTGCAGTTACTTAGCGGCTGAGTAACTAATTTAACGATCCAATACGATCCAATATTACATAAATATATATAGCCCTTTTATTATTTCATTTTATTCGTAAAATCATAATCAATCAGTAAACAAATAGGAAATACAGAGAAATACCATAAAAACGTTACATTTTTTAGAATCAAACGTACGAATAAAGACGTTATCGAACTCCGATTCGGGCGTGCAATATATTAAAACAAAGATCTCGAAAATCTCTTTCTGAATCCATCATCTGTTCTTGTGCAAGAATTAAGGTATTTTTCTTATTTAATTATTTTATTTCAAATTTATTAAAGATTAAATTATGAAAATTTGTTCTTGAGGTTTTTGATATGAATTGATGATTCCGTCGTTTAGATAATATTTTTATGGTCAATTTGGTATATTATATGTCAAAAATAGAGTTCAATAACATGTTGAAATTGATGTTTGATTCTCGGATTTTAAAATTAGGGTTCTTGATATGAATGTTCTTAATTGAAAATTAGGCGTTTCTTTGTTATGGGTTATTAGATGAAATTGAACACATGGTTGTGTAGATCGTGGAAAAACAAATTTATTGGTATATTGGGAACTAACGAACGATTCCTGTATTGTTCCAATTAAGTCTCGCCGAAAAATCGAGCCTCACGGTAGCATAAATTTCAGTCGATTGTTCTGATTAATTTGTTAATTTTCCAGCTAAACCGATCTTGCAGATTGGTTCCTGGGAAGGTGTAGTTTATCCCCTGCTATTTTGAAGCAGTTCTGGGCAGGAATCGGGTCGCCGGAAAAGCTCATGCCCGGCGACCAAGGCTTCCCGGCGACAGGGGGGAGACTGTAAAAGTTATAGTTTGGCCCCCGGGGTTTTGCACCGTTTACACTTTTGATACTCTAGTTTTAAAACTTTGCAAAAATCGTATTACTGTTTAGATTATTTTAAAAAATGATATTTTCTTTTTTTATAATTATTTTCAGAAAATGTTTTATTTATTTTAAATACCAAAAATCATAATTTTTAATTTCTGAAAATTATTTTTAATTTTAAAACAAATCTTAATTATTTAATTAATTTTAGTTGATAATTAATTATTTACTTAGTCTATTAATTTATATATTAATTGATTAATTAATTTAATTAGTTATTAATTAATTTTAATTGATTTAATAATTAGATTTAATTATTTATTTTTGATTTAAAAATTCCAAAAAATAGTTTCAAGCCTTAAAATATTATTATAAATTATTTTCAAGACTCGATAATTATTATAAAATTATTTTAAAGTCAGATTCGGTTGTTCGAACCCTATTATTTAGTTATAAAAATGATTCGGAGTCCCATTTTAGTTCCAAAAAATATTCAAAAATTCATATTAAATATCTGAAAAATTATTTTAGCCCCGAATCTTCCTTGAATAATTATTTTAATTGAATATCTTACGTGCTACATGTTATATGTCACCTGATTGATGCGTAATATGATTGTACGTGCATTGTTTGGTTGTTTTATTCATAACTTTCAATCCGTACGCCGGATTTGGGTGAAACGAAGGGTAGTTAGAAGCTTATAACGAATATAATGAGTTGGGAAGTAATATTAATAAGTACATGTGATGTTTAACATAGTAAGCGAGACGGAGAAAAGGAAAGCAGGTAGTTAGTGAGTGGGAATCAGTTGGCAAGTGCTAGTAAAGTGAAAGCGGATTGATAAGGCAAGTGTTTCTACTCTTCCTTGTAATATAATTGCAAGTATTCCTAATGATTCTTGTTCTATATTGCAAGTACTTTGAAATACATAACCCGAACCCTGATTCTTATTGATCTTGAGCCACAAGCCTGATTCTTCATAAATCATTGATTGCTGAATTCCCAGATACAAACCACACCTATATGATACTACTCCATAAATACATATCTACCACATACTGATTCTTTATACAAGATTGGTTAACATAATAACCCTCATATCTTGTGTAAGAGAAGACCAATTCTTGTAATTCCTAAACCCTTGGGTCTTCTGCTTTCTGATTCTTTCCTTGACTGAAACCCAACCTTTGTGATTTCCTTGTTATTCCTTTATGGAACTACATATCATCCTATGCTTCAAAATAAATGTTGTTTATGATTCAATTATTGATTTACATTGTTTATCATATTGTTATTCTGGAATTGGATGGTTTTATAAATATGGACCAGATTCGTGGTCAGACCAGATGCATGGTCATATTAGGCCAATGCATGCCTTGGATCCAGTATATAGAGCAAAGCTGGGAGCCTTGCTCGGGGATAGTGCCTGACTAATCAGCAGCCTAACCTTGGTTTTTAAAAAATGAAAATGAATATCCAATTCTAATCAATATCTATCATTAAACTTGATTACTTATATCATTTCAACTGATCATTGTTAATCTCAGTTATTGTCATTGTGACTTGCTGAGCTAGTTAGCTCACTCTTGCAAATCTGTTTATATTCTTTTCCGGTGAAAAAGGAAACTGGTGATAGCAAGGATCCCCAAACAAGTGTGTGAGCTAGGTATCCAGGTTGAAAGGGAATAGACTAGCAGATGATGTTTGGCTTGGTTGTGTTAATAGTTTGTAATAAAGTTTAAACTTCAGTTGTAAGATAAATAAACTGGGATTTGGTACGTTTGTGTAATAAATAAGATTATGGCTTGTGGACATACTTTAAACTGCGTCGATCCGTGGATTATGGTAAGTAGGGTCATTTCATATATATAATTATATTCATAAATAGGTTTAAATATGGTGTGTATGTGTGTGTGTGTTGTGGTCCCCAAACTTCTGATCTGGGTTTGGAGGGCGTTACAGTAGAGAAAGAATCAGATCCATTGAAATATGTACCTCTGTAAGTTGTTCAGACATTTGAACTTGTTTAGCTTCCAATCTAGTTTGATTGGCTTCAATTGCAGTTTGTCTGGAAACTAGTGGTGCAATTTATTTCTGAATTTCTTGATGAGTAGTCAGCCTTGAGGCAATTAATGATTCTTTGATATGATTGATTTAAGAAGTAGTTGCTTCTTGATCTGTGTATAAGGATCTAATAACCAAAGTTGATGCTTTGAAATGAGTCATCATATCAGGATTCTGAATTTTCTATTCTGTTGTTTCCAGATGTGTAACAGCTTTTGTTATGGAAATAGGATATGTATCATCTTTCCATTTAGCATTCCAGAGATTATCAAAATAATCATGTTCCTTCATAGCATCTAACTCTGTCATTTTCTGTTGCCTTAAATGTATAGGAATATCTTCAGGGAAGACATGATCATCCTCAGGATCTATAAGAGCATTTGAAACATTAGATTATTGACCAGCATTAGATTCATCATTGGATACTGGATCTTGAACTATCTGCTGAACTTCATCACCAGCTTCAGCATGTAGGATAGAATCAGAAATTGGTGCAGTATGTGATCCAGCAGCTTCAGAAGCTTCCATACCATCGGCAGTTAACTCCATATCTTCAAGAATTGTAGATAAATGAATTGGAACTTCGAAATTTACTTCCAGAACCTCATTTCCTGTAGAGTGTTGTGGTAATCCTGTAATGGATGAAACTTTATGAATGGACTGTTGTGCTACTTTATCTTCAGCAATAACAGGGATTACCTCAGGTGGTGAATAGTAGAGTGTATGCACTGTTTTTTAGTAAAAACATGGATGTTTTATGTGGTGGAATAGTAGAATGTATGGATTGCAAGAAAGTATCAGAACTTAGACTTGCAGGGAGATTAACAACACTTGCTACATCAGAGTTTATTTGAGGTTCAACAGACATTCTTTAGTACTTTTTATTTGGTACATCTGTTTCTTTAGTACTCTGTGCACCTGCAAACATATAACAAGTAAAACTTAATCTCTCTATTTTTTAAAAGTAGTCTCACTACTCCTCACACCACATATCTCATGACTTTTAATAGTCAGAGCCTCCTCACAAGGATTACTAAATCCTATCTTTCATCTACCTCTCCTCTTTCCAGGAAGGATACTGCCTCTCTTTAATTCTATTTTTCTCTTAATATTTTCACACATCTCACAGAAAAAACTCAGAAAGATTGTCCTATAGAAATAAAAGGTGGCTAAAGAAGGGTGATCTGTGTTCATATAACTAGAGGTAGTCCTTAAATAAGGTCTAGACATAATCATACCAATGGGATTTATATCATGAAAAATAAATGCTGAAAATACCAAATCTGTATTTAGAAAAAATACTGATAAAGTAATAATAGTATTTATACCTTGTGAATCTAAATTCACAATTAAACTCGCAGCTAACCACTTTGGTTATGATAGTTGTTGTTCACCAATTATGGGAACCTCCATTTGAATTGGAGAGGATTTGATCAGGTTACTGTCATGTACCATGATCTCAAACCTTATTCTTCTTATAAAGAACTAACATTTGAATGTGTTTATTGAAAGCTTTCACAGAGTCTGCAGTAAAAACCAATGAAACCCCTGTGTCTCTATTAGTATCATTAAGATCTACCTCAACATGTAGTCTCTAACCAACTTAATGTTGTTTCCGAGTGGTGAACATAATTTCAAGAACTATGTCACTTGATTTTTGACAACATTTGAGAAATAGATTCAAGTATTTCAGTTGTATGAAGAAATTTAATATATAAGATTTATGATTTTAAGATTAAGTGTGGACAACTTTCTTGGTGAGAAAAAGAAAGTTTCAAATAATTTGGATAATATATAACACTCGAAGATTATAATTCTTGTGAATTAAGAATTAAATCTTTCATAAATTTCTTCTATTACATCAGTTACTTCTTGTAATGTACTCAATCTCTAATGTAGTGAACATATGAACTCAAACAGAGATTAGTTTCTCACCTGCACTATTGAAAAATATCGGAAATTAAGCATGCAGTACTAATTTGAATATTAACAGTCATAATCATTCAAGCACAAACAAGACAATAAATATTCATTCACTTAAAGAGTCAAAGAAGGCAAAAGATATTCTCATTAATATTTAAGAAGGCGAGTACAAGATTAATAGAATTTCAAACATAAAACCCTAAAACAATCAAACTTCTCGGACTTCTTCTTCTTCTCATCTTCTAGCTTCTTCATCGCCCTACGATGGAAAATGCGTGACATAGAACATGCAAGAGAAATTATATTCTCTTGCAATGCCAACCATTTGAGGCGATATTGTTCTTCCTCGAGTCGACGCTGCTCAGCCTCCTCAACTCTTCTCATCTCCTCGAAGTGGACGTCCATTCCAAAGATGAAGTGAGAGAGTGTCATCCCAGTTAAGTTGATCAAAAATTGATTGTGGGAGTCCAGATGGAGAATTATCTTGGCCATTAAAGATTACCCTGAGACGAAAGGGATCAAAATACAGCCTTCCATATTCAGGATTAGCAACTGGTCGATAAACTCCATGGGTAAGAGAATAGACAGTGGCCATAGATTCTGAGAATACTGAATGAAGATTTTTTAGTATAGTTGAAATTTGTGAATGAAAAGGCACTGAGAAGTTTTGGGAGTGGAAGGTTTCTATTTATAGAAGAGAAGATAGACACTGAAAAGACTCTTTGAGTAACCATGTAATAATTAATCATAATACGTATACACGATTACGCTTATCTAGGAAAATAAAAAGTAATCTCTCTCTTCAGATTCCTATTCCCAATGTAAGTACTCAAGTGTTAATAGATACTTACATCAGTAGCTAATACATTTAAGCGATTAAAAGATATTTCACTAACTCACAATTAATTAAAAATATTGCGTAACCATTTATTTCAAATAAATTCAAAATAATCAATGAAATATAACGGTCAATCATGGTTTGACCATTATCAGTATTTTAATTACGACTATCAGGATTTATCGGTCAATACTGGTTTGACCAATATCAGAATTTAACAACTCCTGACAGGATCTATTAGTCAAAGCAAGTTTAACTTATAACATAGCATATATGCATAATAAGTAGTTCTAACATGCAACTTTCAGCTAGGATTCATAGAAGTCAATTGCATGTTATCATGGCATCAACATTTATCACAATAATCAATATTTAACAAGTACTGACACATAATAAAATACCATGCTTCAATTATCAGCAATTATGTCTTAATTATCAGAATTTGAGAAATGTCATGATATCATTCGCAATTCATTCACCAATCTTGTGAAAGTAGCTTCACAAAGAGGCTTGGTGAATATATATGCTACTTGCTGATATGTTGGAACAAAGACCAATTCCATTATATCTACTTCCACATGTTTACTTATGAAATGGTACCTGATGCTGATGTCTTTAGTCATTGAATGCTGCATTGGATTTTATGTTATTGCAATAGCACTTTGATTATCACAATATATATGAATAGCTGAATAATCTAACCCATAATCTAGTAACTGATTCTTCATCCATAGAATCTAAGCATAACAGCTTCCTGCAGCAATATATTCTGCTTCTGTAGTTGATGTGGAAATTGACTTTTGCTTCTTTCTGTTGTGGATATGTTGTGAACTTGATGATTTCATTAACAAAATACCTTAGTAGATTTTACTTGGTGAAAAATGTAGCACTCGACGGATAAGGAATATAGTCCGGACGGATGACTAAATATAGTCCCGACGGATGATGATTTATTATCCATCGAGTGAGTAGCTTGTGTAATAATGAGTCTGTAGCACATTTCTACATACACCTTGTTTAGATTCTGTAGTAGCACTCAAGTCATGTTGACTTTAATTAGATATGCAGAATAGGTTGATTAATTGTACATAGATGATGTCTTGTAATTCTGCATAAATAAAATAAAGTCAATTTCCAGATAGCTACCTGATGGATAAACAACAATGCCACTCGACGGATGATCAACAAGGCAACCCAACGGATGATCATGTACCTGATGGATAATCAATTCAAACATCTGTTGACAGTGACAACACAGTCACATGTGTCGAGTGTATGCAAAAGGAATGTGAAAGCCTATTCAACTGGGTTTTAGAGAACAAAGAAGCATTGCCATTTCCATGCTATTATGAAGATATTCAAAAATGCTGGAATAGAGTAATGAAGCAGCATAATATTAGACTTGATAGGTTTTGTTTTATTATCTTGTCTTATTACTTTGTAATCTTGGTGATTTATAAACCAAGAAGTAGCAAATAGAACAACAAGAACAAGACTAAGAACATTATCTCAGAGAAACAATTGTAAGTTGCATCCTTAGCATTCTCTGTAAACTTAGTTGTTCATATTTGTAAGCAGCTGTGAGCTAATCTTGCTACACAGAGTTCTCTTGATATAATATATATCTCTGGTGGATACATTCAAATCCACCAGAAAGTTTTTAAAGACTTGTGTTTTTAATTACTTGTGTTTTGATTTTACTAACTTCTTATTCCGCATTTTGCAAATCAAACACTTATATATTATTAAGATAGAACATTTTATATTTTTTTGAAAAAAGTTTAGGAATTCCATTCAACCCCCCTTCTGTAATTCTTGTTGCATTGTTAGGGACTAACAATTGGTATCAGAGCAAGCTCTTGAAGAACAAAGAGTTTAAAGATTACAACAAACAGCAAGATGAACAAGAAGGATGTAGGAGTCAAGATTCCTTTTCTGGATAAAGATGATTACCATCACTGGAAGGTAAAAATGCATCTTCACTTACATTCTCAAGATGAGGCTTATGTAGATTGTATAGAGAGAGGCCCTCATGTACCAATAAGAGCTGCAAATGGAAATGAGCCATCAGTTCCTAAGACAAGGCATGAATGGTCAGATCCTGATATTGAATACGTCAGGTAGGATAAGAAGGCCATGAATATTCTGTTCAATGGAGTTGATGGTGACATGTTTGACAACATTATCAATTGCAAAACTGCCAAGGAAGTTTGGGATACAATACAGATTATCTGTGATAGCACTGAATAAGTCAGGGAAAATAAGATGTAGCTGCTAATTCAGCAATATGAGCACTTTCATAGTGAAGATAGTGAGTCTCTCACTGACATTTTTAGTAGATTTGAAAAACTACTAAATGCTCTGAAGTTTACTTTGGAGAGACTGTATGGAAACCACTTTCTAGCAGAAATAGAGTAAGGATTTCATACCAGGCCCTTGTAGCTTGCTTCACTCCATAGAGTGCTTTATCCAGTAAGTAGACATGATCTGTATACTTTGGATCAATGAACCAAGAAGACTGTTCAACATAAACTTCCACTTCGAGTTCTCCATTTAGAAATGCAATTTTTACATCTATTTGGAATACCTTAAACTTCTTATGAGCAACATAGGCTAGAAAAATTATAATTGCCTCAAGCCTTACAACTGGAGCAAATGTCTCATATAATCAATGCCTTATGGTTGTGAATAGCCTTTTGCAACCAGTCTTGGTTTATTCCTTGTAACAATGCCCTCACTGTCAGTTTTGTTTCTGAACACCCACTTTGTGCCAACTACAGATTTGTTCTTTGGTCTTGGCACAAGAGTCCAGACTTTATTCCTTTCAAATTCATTAAACTTCTCTTGTATTGATGTAATCCAGTCAGCATCTTGCAGAGCTTCTTCAACCTTCTTGGGTTCAGTTTGGGATAGAAAAGAATGGTAGAGACATTCATTTTGAGTGGCTTTTCTAGTTCTTACACCACTGTCAGGGTTTCCAATAATTAAGTCATGTGTGTGTGACTTAGACCATTTCCTTGCAGATGGAAGTTGACTCCTTGAAGACGAACCTCCCCCTTGATCCATAAATTCTTTGTTATTTCTTTTACTAGTACCACTATTTTTTCCTGATGCTCCCCCTGTATTAATGTTCCTATTGTTATCAGCATTTGACTCATTATAGTTTGAGGAATTTGAGTCTGATAATCTATCTACTGATGTTTCTTGAGTTAAATCACTTGTAGAAGTCTCTGAATTTGAATCATGTTGCTCCCCCTCAACATATGCTTCAGTGTTAGAAGCATTTCCACTGTCATGTGGATCATCAGAGCTTTGAGTGATATCAGGATTTACTGTATCAGGATCAGGATTTAAAAGTTCAGCTAAGGTACTTCATTTTTAAATCTTAATTTGTCACGGTTATCTGCATCTTTTAGACATGTTATCTTCTTATCATCAAAAGATACATGTATAGATTCCATGATTGTTCTTGTTCTCAGATTATAAACTCTGAAGGCTTTTGTAGACAATGGATATCCCACCAAAATTCCTTCATCAACTTTTAGATCAAACTTCGTCAGCTGCTCCGGATGAGTTTTAAGAATAAAATACTTACAACCAAAAATGTCAAAGTACTTCAAATTTGGCTTCTTTCCCTTCACCATCTCAAATGGTATTTTTCCATGTCTGTTAAACAATGTTGCATTTTCTGTAAAGCAAGCAGTTTGCACAGCCTCGGCCCAGAAGTAGGTAGGCAATCTTGCTTCTTCTAGCATAGTTCTTGCAGCTTCAATGAGATTCCTATTCTTTCTTTCAACAACTCCATTTTGTTGTGGAGTTTCAGGAGCATAAACCTCTTGTTTTATCCCCTTGAGTTTGCAGAACTCTTCCATAGAGTTATTCTTGAATTTAGTTCCATTATTACTTCTGATGATCTTCACTTTGTACGTTGATCCTTTTTCCAGCTCCCTCACATGATCAAGAAGAATGGATGGAGATTCATCCTTGGTGTGCAGAAAATACACCCATGTGTATCTTCTATATTTATCAACAATTACGAGTGCATACCTCTTCTTGGCAATTGACATAACATTTACTGGACCAAAAAGATCAATATGAAGTAGATGATATGGTTCAAGAATGGAGGATTCAGTTTTATTCTTGAAAGATGTTTTCCTTTTCTTGGCATTCTGGCATGAGTCACATAGGCCATCAGGAGTAAACACTGCATTGGGCAATCCTCTCACAAGATCTTTTTTCACAAGTTCATTGATATTGTTGAAATTGAGGTGAGAAAGTCTTTTATGCCAGTTCCAGCTGTCTTCCACAGATGCTCTACTTAGTTAGAAAAACTTCTAATTTATCAGTACTTGTGGAGACCCTGGCTTCATATAAACTACCATGTCTTACACCAGTCATTGCAATCTTTCCATCAGACTTACTGACAATTTCACAATGATCCTCATAGAAATTGACATGATAACCTATGTCACAAATTTGACTAACACTGATCAGATTATGCTTGAGTCCTGCAACTAGAGCTACATTTTCAATGATGACATTTCCAACTTTGATTTTTCCATATCCCAAGATTTTTCCTAAGTTTCCATGTACATAAGGAACACTTGGGCCAGCTTTCTCTTCAAATTCTAAAAGCAAGGATTTATAACCAGTCATGTGTCATGAGCATCTACTGTCCAAGACTAGAGTATTCCTCCTGTTACCCTGTAATCAGTAATTATAATCAGTTAGTGTTTTTAAGCACCCAGATTAGCTTGGATCATTTGGCCTTTTTATGTTTGTTAACATATGCAGCAAAAGACTTTTTATCAGATTTTATGTTAACATCCTTACTATCAGTATTTATACATGCATAAATAGATTTTGCTTTAATTAAAGAGGGTTTCAGTTTATAATAATCGTAATACAACATGTGATACTCTTTACATGTATAAATAGAGTGCCAAATACTACCACAATGAAAACAAGGACTCTGTGGTTTATATCTAACTGTTCTATTCCTAAACTCTAATTTGGAAGGTACAGTATTTATCTCTTTATTCTTCCTATAAGAATTAGCAAGATGATTAGTAATACCACGGTTCAAACAGGCCTTTCTAGGTGCGTTGGGAGGAGTTATATAATTACCATTCTTATTAACACCAACCTTGCCATTCCTATTTTTCCTAGGCCATTTCTTCTTGTCTTTCATGTGTAAATCCTTCAGCTCTTTTTTATGTTGATCTGAGTCATTGAACCAATATTTACTAATTTTGTGTGAACTTATTCACTCTTATCAAGTATTAAGTTTGATCTAGGTGCTGAGGTTAAACCTTCCTCATATATTGACTTGACAGTATTAACATTTGGATTAAACTTAATGGTCTTTATTTGAACCTTGTTCAGTTTGACCTTGCTATCAGTATTTATTGGTTCAGTTTTCTCAGTTTCTTTTTGAATTTTCTTATTAGAATTAGATCTAGCAACATATCTTAATCCTCATACCCAACAGCCATTTTCTAAAATTTCCTGAGTTGTTTTTCCTAAGTTAGTCCAAAGTTTAATAACCTCTCTTTCCTTAGCTAATTCCTTTTCTAGATAAGCATGTTTTTCTAACAGTTTTTTTAACATAAACAACATTATCTTTTTGTTTTTGAATTTCTAGCATGGAAAGCGACTCAATTTCTAGGTGATCATTCCTTTTCTTTAACTCAAAGTTTTCACTCTTGATTTTATTATTCTCTAAGGTTTGATCCCTATAACTAACATGCAGAGTCTTAAGAAATAATCTTAATTCATAGATACCATCAATATCAAAAGCAATAGTATTCTGAGGTACCTTTAATTAAGCATTGTCAACCTCAGTGTCAGCATTTTCCATGAGAGCATAATTGATCCCATCATCTGATTCGGATGAATCATCCTAATTTTTCTTCTTTGAGATCAAGGCTTATTTCTTTTCAGCTCTGGGTTTTCTGCAGTCAGCTGCAAAGTGTCCAATTCCATCACAGTTGTAACATCTCTCCTTTGGCTTGTCAAGTTTTCAAGATCTTGATTCCTTCCTATCAGTATTTCTTTTGTTGTTCCTCTTATCAGTGTTTAAAGAACTAGATCCTTTTCTGGAAAATCTTCTCCTTTTCTTGAAGTTCTTGTAGACCATCTTCTTGAAGTCTTTAACCAATAGAGCATCCATTTGATCCATTTCTCCATTGTTGTCATGATCACTATCAGTATCTGATTCAATATCAGTATTTGAGTCATCATTAGAGTTTGATGATTCAGTATCTGACTTTGCAATCACAGCTTTTCCTTTGGAGTAGATTTTTCTCCTAGCTTTCTCCTTTAGCTTCTCTTCAACTTTGAGTGCTACTGGTATAGATTTAGATCATTTCCCAAGATTTTACCTAAGTTTCAATTCCCATAAGAAACAATTGGGCCAGCTTTCTCCTCAAATTCTGATAGCAAGGATTTATAACCAGTCATGTATCCTGAGCATCCACTGTCCAAGACAAGAGTATTCCTCCTGTTACCCTGCAATCAATAACTGAAATTAGTTAGTGTTTTTAAGTACGCACACTTTCTTGGATCCTTTGGCCTTTTTAAGTTTGTTGACATATGCAGCAGAAGACTTTCTTGGATCCTTACTATCAGTATTTATACATGTATAAACGGATTTTTCTTTTATTAAAGAGGATTTCAGTTTATAATAATCATAATACAAATTGTGATACTCTTTACATGTATAAATAGAGTGCTAAGCCTTACCATAATGAAAACAAGGACTCTGTGGTTTATATCTAACTGTTCTATTCCTAAACTCTAATTTGGAAGGAATAGTATTTATCTCTTTATTCTTCCTGCAAGAATTATCAAGATGATTAGTACTACCACAGTTCAAATAGGCCTTTCTAGGTGCGTTGGGAGGAGTTACATAATTACCATTCTTATTAACACCTACCTTGTCATTCCCATTTTTCCTAGGCCTTTTCTTCTTGTCTTTCATGTGTAAATCCTTCAACTTTTGCTTAAGCTATTTCTGAGTCATTGAACCAATATTTACTGATTTTGTGTGAACATGTTCACTCGTATCAGGTATTAAGTTTGATCTAGGTGCTGAGGTTGAACCTTCCTCATAGATTGACTTGACAATATTAGTACTTGGATTAAACTTAATGGTCTTTATCTGAACCTTGTACAGTTTGACCTTGCTATCATTATTTACTGGTTCTGTTTTCTTAATTTCTTTTTCAATTTTCTTATCAGAATTAGATCTAGCAGTATATCCTAATCCTGATCCCCAACAGCCATTCTCTAAAAATTTTTGAGTTGTTTTTCCTGAGTTAGTCCAAATTTTAATAACCTCTCTTTCCTTAGCTAATTCCTTTTCTAGATAAGCATGTTTTTCTAACAATTTTTCTTTAACATAAACAACATTATCTCTTTCTTTTTGAATTTCTAGCATTGAAAGCAACTCAATTTCTAGGTGATCATTCCTTTTCTTTAACTCAGAGTTGTTAGGAATATGTTGTGAACTTGATGATAAATCATACAAAACACCTTAGTAGATTTAATTTAGTGAATTTTGTAGCACTCGATGGATGATCAAATATAGTCCCTACGGATGATTCAATATAGTCCCGACGGATGATGATTTGATATCCATTGAGTGAGTAGCTTATGTAACAATAAGTATTGTAGCACATTTCTGCAAACAACTTTGTGTAGATTCTGTAGTAGCATATGAGTCATGTTGACTACTAGTAGATATGCAGAATAGGTTGATTAATTATAAATATGAGATGTCTTGTAATTCTGCATAAATGAAATGGAGTCAAGTGTCAAATAACTACCCGACGGATGATAAACAAAGCTAACCGACGGATGATCAACAAAGCCACCCGACGGATAACAAGTATTTACTCCATGGATGATCAATTCAAATATCTGTTGACAGTGACAACACACTCACATGCGTTCGGTGTTTGCAAAAGGAATGTGGCAGCCTGTTTAGCAGGAAATTGAGAACAAAGAAGCATTACCATTTCTATGCAAGTCATGAAGATTTTCAAAGATGCTGGAATAGAGTAATGAAGTAGCATGGAGTTAGACTTGATAGGTTTTGTTTTATTATCTTGTCTTATTACCATGTAAACTTGGTGATATATAAACCAATTGTAGCAAGTAGAAAAAAACAACAAATATCAAACTAAGAAAACACATTTAGAAGAGAAATAGAAAAAGTTGTACTTGTCAAGAATTTCACTATAGCTTGCTTGTTCACTTGTAAAGCAGCTGTGAGCCAAATTGGTGAGATATATATATATATATATATATATATATATATATATATGGTGGATACATTCAAATCCACCCGAAAGTTTTAAAGACTTGTGTTTTTATTATTTTGTGTTTGATTTACTTAATTCTTTCATTCCGCAATTTGCAAATCAAAACACTTATATATATTGAGGTAGAACATTTTTATAAATCTCAAAAAGAAGCAAGAATTACATTCAACCCCCCCCCCTTCTGTAATTCTTGTTGTATTGTTAGGGAATAACATTTGGTATCAGAGCAAGCTCTTGAAGTACAAAGAGTGTAAAGATCACAACAAACAGCAAGATAAACAAGAAGGATGTTGGAGTTAAAATTCCTTTTCTGGACAAAGACAATTATCACCACTGGAAGGTGAAAATGCATCTACATCTTCTTTCTCAAGATGAGGCCTATGTGGATTGTATAGAGAGGGGACCTCATGTACCAATGAGAGCTGCAACTGGCAATGAACCATCTGTTTCCAAGCCTAGGCATGAATGGTCAGATCCTGATATTGAGCAAGTCAGGAAAGACAAGAAGGCCATGAATATATTGTTCAATGGAGTTGATGGTGACATGTTTAATAACATCATTAACCGCAAAACAGCCCAGGAGGTTTGGGACACTATCCAAATTATTTGTGATGGTACTGAGCAAGTAAGGGAGGATAAGTTGCAGCTGCTAATTCAACAATATGAGCACTTCCATTATGAAGATAGTGAGTCTCTCACTGATATCTTTAGTAGGTTTCAAAAACTACTAAATGCTCTGAAGTTGCATGGAAGAGTCTATCAGACAAAAGACCCTAACCTCAAGTTCCTTAGATCTCTTCCAGAGGAGCGGAAACCAATGACAGTCTCATTGAGAAATTCTTAGCATTATAAGGAGTCTACCTTGGAGAGACTGTATGGCATCCTGAAAACTTATGAGCTTAAAATAGAGCAAGATGAGAGGATGGAGAAAGGAAGGAAGAAAGGAGGGTCCATAGCACTGGTTGCTGAGTTGGAGAAAGGGAAAAAGATAAAGGTAGAAGATGTTGAGTCCACTTCAAAGGTCTGTGAGAACAAGGGCAAAGGGCTGGTAGCTGAAAATGAAGATCATTTGAGCCAGGATGACATGGATGATATTGATGAGCATTTAGCATTCCTTTCCAGAAGATTTGCCAAGCTCAAGTTCAAAAAGAACTTTGGAGCAGCCAAGCCAAGTAGAAACATGGTAGATAAATCTAAATTGAAATTTGCCAGTGAGTGTAGAAAGTCAGATTCCAGTAAAAAGAAGTTTGATCATGTTGATTACAAATAGAAATATTTTGAGTTGCTCAAGCAAAAGGAAAGGGCTTTCATTACACAGGAAAATGACTGGGCAGCTGATGGATTGGATGAAGATGAGGATGTAAGCTATGTTAATCTAGCCCTGATGGCCAAGTCTCATGAAACAGAAACAAGTTCTTCAAGTAATCAGGTAATCACCAATAACCTAGCACATTTATCTAAAGCTGAGTGTAATGATGCAATCAATGACATGTATATGGAATTATATCACTTGCGTGTTACACTTAAGTCCCTCACTAAGGAAAATGCTAAAATTAAAGAAAATAATTTGTTTTTAAGTGAGAGGAGTAATGTGCCAGAGTCTCAGTTTATTGAATTTGAAAAATTGAGAATTGAGTGTAAGATTTCTAAGGTTGAATTAACTGAGTCCTTGAAGAAATAAGAGATTTTAAAGAAGCAGCTTGAACGAGAATAGGAAGTGATTAAAGCGTGGAAATTATCCAGGGATGTTCATGCTCAAATAACTAAAGTTCAAGGTATTGAGTCCTTTTGTGATGCAGCTTGGAAAAAGAGTAAGGAGAAGCTGGAATCCAATTTGGTTGAAGGACTGCTAACAGATGTGGACTCGACGGATGATGAAAGTCATCCGTCGGATAATCAAAAGTATTATTCATCGAGTGACAAAGAGCCACATCCGTCGGATGTGAGCAAACCTGTGAACAAAGCCAAACTTGCCAAGTTGAATGAAAAGTATGGATCAGTTTCCAAAAACTTTGTTTCAGGAGAATCAAGTCAAATGAAGAAGGAGAAGAAAGTGAATGTTGGTCATCTGTCCATCAAGCAATTGAATGACATATTAGAAAAGATTGAGGTTAAAATAGAAACTAAAAAGAAAAACAATAGAAATGGGAAATTAGGGATTAACAAACATAACAACTACACACCTGATAAGTATGCTCCAAGAAAAATCTTTGTTAAGTGTGGTAGTGTTAATCATTTGTTTGTTAATTGTAAACTTGTCATGCCTACTCCTATATCTGTACCCTCTCCTTTTCCCAACATGAATGTCATGCCTTCTATGCCTATGAATGCTATGTCTTCTTAGAATATGAATGCACAATTTGCTAATATGCCATTTGCACCTAATCCTTATTATGCTACATTTAGTATGCCACAAATGCCATTTAGCATGCCTTACTGGAATAACATGTTTGCAAACAACATGCCTTTTCCTGCTAATCAAAATATGCATGATAATTCTGTCCATATGACTGGTTTCAAAGGTCCAACTCAAATGACTAAGGATGAATCAGAAATTCCCAAGTCAAATGAGAGAAAACCTAAGAAACCAAAGAAGAAAGCTAACAAGGCAGGACCCAAGAAAACTTGGGTACCAAAATCAACTTGATTTGGTTTTGATGTGTGCAGGGAAACAGAAAGAATCTTTGGTACCTGGATAGTGGTTGTTTAAGGCACATGACTGGAGATTCTACCCTACTCACAGAGTTCAAGGAGAGAGTTGGCCCAAGTATTACTTTTGGAGATGACATCAAGGGTTATACTGTGGGATATGGCTTGATTTCAAAAGAAAATGTCATCATTGAAGAGGTTGCCCTAGTGGATGGTCTCAAGCACAATCTGTTTAGTATCATCCAGCTTTGTGATAAGGGCAATTCAGTAACCTTCAATTTAGAAGCCTGTGTTGTGACAAATAAAAGAAGCAACAACGTGGTTCTCACTGGAGTGAGAAAAGGAAATGTGTATCTAGCTAACTTCAACTCATCTAATGTAGAATATGTCACTTGTCTTCTTAGTAAAGCAAGTCAAGATGAAATTTGGCTATGGCACAAGAAGCTGTCCCATCTAAACTTCAAGACCATGAATGAGCTTGTCAAGAAAGAACTAGTTAGAGGCATTCCTCAAGTGGAGTTTTCTAAGGATGAATTGTGTGATGCTTGTCAAAAGGGAAAGCAGATTAAAGCATCATTCAGAAAGAAGCTTGATTCAACAATTGAAGAACCTTTGTAATTGCTACACATGGATTTATTTGAACCAGTCAATGTGTTGTCCATTTCAAGAAAAAGATTTTTCCTAGTAATTGTAGATGATTTCTCAAAGTTCTCTTGGACATATTTCCTAAAGTCTAAAGATGAGGCTAATGAAATCATCATCAATCACATAAGGCAAGTTAACAATCATCATAATTTTAAAGTAAGGAGAATTAGGAGTGACAATGGAACTGAGTTCAAGAATTCTGTGATGAGATCATTTTATGAAGAGAAAGGGATAATGCATGAGTATTCTGCAGCAAGAACTCCACAATAAAATGGAGTAGTGGAAAGAAAGAACAGATCTCTTATTGAAGCTGCAAGGACAATTCTTGAAGAATCAAAGTTACCAACATATTTTTGGGCTGAAGCTGTGAATACTGCCTGCTACACTCAGAATATTTCTTCGATTAATCAAGAAAAGTGTATGACACCCTACCAATTGTTCAAGAACAAGAAACCAACCCTAAATTTTCTTCATGTCTTTGGCTGCAAATATTTTATCTTGAGGAATTAAACTGATCAACATGGGAAGTTTGATGCTAAAGCGGATGAAGGAATTTTTGTTGGATATGCTGTGGGAAAAGCATATAGAGTCTACAATCTTAGAACTAACATTGTTATGAAATCAATACATGTTGTGTTTGATGTTAAAAAGATTGAAGGACTACAAGATGAAGATTCTCATGAAAGCCTCAAGTTTGATAATGTGGAGATGGTTAGTGATGACAGTGATGATGAAAGTGATCAAAAAATAGTGAATAAGGATAATGCAGAAAAATCTACAACTAATGAAGCACATAATTCAACATCTGTCGAGTTACAAAATGCTTCATCCGTTGGGAGACAATCTGCCTTATCCGTCGGAAGACAATCAGCCTCATCTGTCGGAACACAAAGTGCCCCATCCGTCGGGTCATCAAGAGAAGCTGGAAGTCAGAATAGATCCCTTACAGAAAGCTCTCCTTTATCAAATCAAAGATTCACAAACTCAGGGGGAGTTTCTAATAATCAAAACTCAGTCATACATCAAGACACCAATGAGGCCTCCTCATCTAGAGCTAATCTACCTCAACAGAGAAAATGGACTAAGGATCACCCTTTTGAGCTTATCATTGGTGATGCATCTTCTAGAGTTCAAACAAGGAGAGCAACTCAAGAAGAATGTCTATATAGCAGCTTCCTATCTAAGGAAGAACCAAAGAAGGTAGAAGAAGCTTTGTTGGATCCTGATTGGATTTTAGCTATGCAGGAGGAGCTAAACCAATTTAAAAGGAATAAGGTATGGAAGTTGGTACCCAAACCCAAAGGAAAGAATCTAATTGATACCAAATCGGTATTCAGAAACAAGATGGATGAAAATGGCATAGTAGTCAGGAACAAAGCTAGATTGGTTGCTAAGGGCTATTGTCAACAAGAAGAAATAGATTTAGATGAAACTTTTGCTCTTGTTGCAAGACTTGAAGCCATCAGAATTTTCTTAGCCTATGCAGCTCATGCCAATTTTAAGGTCTATCAAATAGATGTCAAAAGTGTTTTTCTGAATGGAGATTTGGACGAGGAAGTCTATGTTAGTCAGCCTCCTGGTTTTGAAGATCCAAATTTCCTAAATCATGTCTACTATCTTTTGAAAGAACTTTATGGACTGAAGCAAGCACCTAGAGCCTGGTATGACACTTTATCAAAGTTTCTTTTGGAAAATCACTTCACAAGAGGTACTGTTGATAAAACTTTATTCTTTAGAAATGTTAATGGCTCTAGTATAGTTGTTCAAATTTATGTAGCTGATATTATTTTTGTCTCTGCAGATGAAAAACTTTGCAAAAAGTTTGCCAAATTGATGCAAAGTAAATATGAAATGAGCATGATGGGAGAACTAACTTACTTTCTTGGTTTGCAAGTTAAGCAAGTTAGTGATGGAATATTCATTAGTCAAACTAAATACATTCATGATATTTTAAAGAAGTTTGATCTAATGGATTGCACATCTGCAAAACTCCCATGGCCATTACAACTAAGCTTGAATTAAACACTACTAAAAAGTCTGTGGATATTTCAAGCTATAGAGGCATGGTTGGCTCACTTCTGTACTTAACAGCTAGTAGGCCAGATATAATGTTTGCTACTTGTCTATGTGCTAGATTTCAGGCTGATCCTAGAGAATCTCACTTAGTAGCTATTAAGAGAATTTTCAGATATCTCAAGGGAACACCAAAACTTGGCATTTGGTACCCTAGAGATTCTGGTTTTGATCTAACTGGTTATTCAGATGCAGATTATGCAGATTGTAGAATAGACAGAAAAAGTACAACAAGAACCTGTCAATTTCTAGGAAACAAGCTTGTGTCCTGGTTCAGTAAAAAGAAAAATTCAGTTTCTACTTCTACAGCTGAAGCTGAATATATTGTTGCTCATAGTTGCTGTGCACATATTTTGTGGATGAAAAACCAATTGTTGGACTATAGTCTACTAGTGGAAAGAATTCCCATTTTCTGTGATAACACAAGTGCAATTTCCATCACTGAAAATCCAGTGCAGCATTCAAGAACAAAGCACATAGATATCAAGTACCACTTCATAAGGGAACATGTGATGAATGGTATTGTGGAACTTCATTTTGTTCCAAGTGAAAAGCAGCTTGCAAACATATTTACCAAGCCACTTGATGAATCCACATTTTCAAGGTTGGTAAGTGAGTTAGGTATGCTTAATTATTCTTGAATCATTTCAAATATTTTGCAAGTTATAATACAGCCAGAAATTTAATTGATTTTTCTGCATTGGATGAAATTTTGGCTAAGTAAAAATTTACATCCCGGCGGATGATCATTATCCATCGAGTCTGATCATCCATCGAAATATTAATTTTTAATAAAAATCAATTATTTTTCTGGGGTATTTTTTTTAACTCGACAGATAATTGATTTATCCTCATCCGTCGAATTATCACAATCCTAGCTGTTAAATTACTAAACATTATTCATCGGGTATACTTACAGTTTGTAAGCATAACACGTGGGATAATTGAAGGAATTTTTACAATTTGTTCATTTTTAAACGGCTATTTTGGGCAACTTTTATTAGTTACTTTATTTTACTTTATTATTTTTGACAGTTTATTTCTGAGATAGTATAAAAGCATAATTCACTTTTATTCTATTCTTTTATCACTCTCAATTTTCAATTGCTCTAACTTCTTTATTCTCAAAAGCAATCACTCTCTCTTCAAATTTCAATCTCTAACAATGGCATCGGTCATCAAAATCATGTCTCAAATTGGGTACATCTATGAAAAGAACAACTTCACAGCTCTAGTGAATAAGGAGATTCAACACTCTGGAAGTTACCACAAAATGATGGATTTTGTGAAAGGCTACAAACTCAACTATGCTATGTTGGAATCTCCCACCATCTACTTTGAGATTGTTGAGGAGATATAGACAACTGCAGTGTACAACTCAACTGATAAGACCATCACATTCACTCTTAAAGGTAAGCAGTTTTGCATTAACAATGATATTGTCAAAGCATGCTTTAGAATTCCTGATAATACTGTTACTGCTCCACACACAGACACTGATATTGTTAACATGCTTAACTCCATGGGCTATGCACTCACTACCTCTAAATTAAGTGAAATTAGAAGGTTGGGTCTTAGGAAAGAATGGAGTTATCTGTGTGATGTGGTAACTAAAGTGTTTTCTGGTAAAATTAGCAACTTTGACTCTATCAACATATCCATGCTTAACATGATTTACATGCTAGTTACTAATAAGTACTTTAATTTCAGTGACTTGGTTTTGTTTGAGTTAAGCTTTAAATTAGGAGAACTCAACAAGAGAGATAAAAGTGTCTATTATGCTAGATTTTTCATGATGCTTGCTAACCATCTCATTGAGAATATTGTGATTAAGAACCCAACCAACAAACTGAATTGTTGGGTTCAAGAAAGAAGAATAATTGCAGATCTTAATAGAGCAGACTACCACAAAGAGGTGCCCCTCTTCTATTTTCCAGTAATGGAGGGACCCCAGGTAAGTGAGGTAATTTCTACTATCTCTACTCTTCCAACCTCACACATTTCTTTGCCTTCAAATGTAGCAATGACATCTGTGTCAATGACCAAGCAGATGCCTACCCAAACTACTAAATGACAAACTTCTAAATCCAAATCTAAGAAAACCCCCTCTGGTTTCTTTCAAAAGAAACCAGTTGCAAAATCTACTAAAAAAAGAGGGGAGTGTGAAGTTGGGTGAGAAAGGTGAGAGACAGGGTGAAAATCAAAGAAACCCTAAGGATAAGGCTGGAGAGAAGAGTGTACCCAAACTTAGCCACACCACAGTTTCCCAACAAACTGTGGTTGTTAATAAGGAAATCAGCTCATTACTAGTTTCATCCTCCTAAAAGGATGTCACTATTGAAACAAGCTCCCAACCAGGAGCACAGGCCAAAAGGGGTAGGGACACTAGCTCACCATAAACTTATGCTAGAAAAAAAGATCAAAAATCCTTAGGGATGCACAGGGCACACACATAGTGCAAACTGGTGCTAAAGACCCAGTCACTGCACTATCTCAAAGTCAGATTGATATGGCTCCAATAAATGTGGAGTCACAGCCAAAATCTCTTATCATTGAAGCATCTGATACACTAAATTCTCTCACACACTCACTGGATATTGACATGATAAATACATCACTTCCAAATTCTCCATCTTTAACTTTCTTGGAGAATCCAAAAATCCAAGCAAGTGAGCATCATCTTTTAGATGATTTGTTGGCTCACTTGCCATTTCTTTTTGAGACTGTTGAAACTTATGTGCCTAAATTATCATCAATCTGTACAGAGTCTATTATAGTCTTCACTCCAAACTCATTTATTTCTTCTATCCTGATGGATATTCATCATCCATCGAGTAGTGATTGTATCGCGACGGATAAGCCTAACAGCAGTCATCCGTCGGATAGCCAAACTACTATCCCGATGGATATTCCTCATTCGTCGGGCGTCTCTGCACAACTTAAAATTTCTTCAATTCTCATAAGTGCAGAAGACTTAATAGTAATACAATCACCCTTAGGACTGAGGGAAGGGAGTGAATTGAGTGAGAGTCTGGGTTGCTCCCAGGAAAAAGGAGAGAAAAAGAGTGAACAAATGCAGTCCATTTCTTCAGGACTGGCAAAACTGAGTGAGAGGAGTCCCACCTTAGATGGTGAAGGTGAGGGTGTGAGGGTGGGGAGCCAAGGGGAGCCCTTGATGCAAAAAGGGAGATAAATTGAGAGAAATGCAGGTAGAGGAGATATAAGGATGGACATCATTGCTAGTGGGTCAATGAATGCCAATAATGTAGACATGGGGAAACTATCTCAGCATGATCAAGCTGTTATAGGTTCCATATATTTGGATGTTGAGGCATTTACTCATCCTATTCCAGCATATCAAATTTTGGCTGGACAGGGCAATGAAAATGCAGAAAGAATGCTGAACTTGGTGCACACCATCCAGTCAATACAAAGAGCTAAGAATGCCATCACAGCTATGCCACCTAGAGCTGATGATGATGTTGACTATGGGACTGGGGAATCTGCTAATTTCTTTGGAGATGATGGTGAAAATGAGGAGCTCATGGACATAGGGGGAGAAGCAGGCACCAGCTCTAGATCTAGCATTCCTTCATGGGCATTCTCTAAGGACTGTGATTTTTAACATTTTAAGGTCACTCTCATTCATCAAATTTAGGAAATACACAATGTTATACAATATACCAAAGATGCAGGCACCAGGCAGCTCTTACAGGCACATCTAAATTATCTGCAGCCACATCAAATCCAAGGCCTCTAAGACAACCAGGATATCACTTCTATCAAGACATAGATCAATCAAGTAAAGAAGGATATTTCTGAAAGATTAGATGCCAAACTTCCAGAAGCCACAATGTTTGATATTAAAATAAAGCTAAGGAAGAATATTGATCTTGCGACCAAGGTGGATTCCTTGCATAAAAGAATGACTGCTATGGAAGCTTCTCTAACAGCTATACATCTACATCAAGCACAGCAAACAGACTTGCTCCAAAAGCTAGTGGCAGCACAAACCTCTTCCTCTGCTCAACTTGCTGATAACAAAAATGGGAAGAAAGAAAATGCTATTGTCCCAATCAGTCAAGAGGGATCAAGGAGTGAGGGGGAGCAGAAAGTGCTAAACATCCAAGTCAGTAAAGTAATTGTGCCAACAATTGCTTTCACAAAGCCACCATCCATGGACAATATTGATATCATAAATCTGGCAGTAGTAAAACTCAACACAGATGACAAACTGCTAAAGATTGATGTAGCAGCTGCTGAGAAGGAGTTGAAAGAAAAGTGGAAAAAGATAGATGCAGAGATTCAATAAATGTTTGGGCAAATTCAGAAGCCAGACAAAACATTCATTCATCACTCTCAAATCAAGAACATTTATGTAAATGAAATGAGTATGAATTATCTGGAAAAAGGCCAAACATCTTGCATCAAATCTCTAAAAGGAGATTTTATCATGAAGCCTAAAAGAAACTATTCAAAGTTTTCAGAAAAAAATCCTATGGATACTGTGTATGAGACACCTAGGCCTGATGAGAAGAAGCTGTTGGCTAGATCAATTTCCTTCTACAAAGATCCAGCTGATTCAACAGTCAAAAGAAGATTAGCCAAGATTTATAGAAATGGTAAGGAAATTTGTGTGGTGGCTGGACACCCCATGTTTGTGGAAACTAAGAAGGAAGAGAAAGAAAGAATCAGGCAAGAAAAGAAGCAAACTACTCTGGATGCTAAATAGCTTAAACAAAAGAAGAAGCAAGCTGTTATCTTGTCCAAGCTTCAATCTATAAAAACCACAACAAAAATTCCTGCACAACCAACTGTAATTGCTAAACCTAAGGATCAGGAAGTGCAAGAAGAACCACATCAGAAAAGAAGATTCAGATACAAGCTCCACTCCAAAAGAAAATTGGACTTTAATGATGAGGAAAAGGAAGACCAAATTCCTAAAAAGCCTACAACTACAACTCAGACACCAAAACCCTCAGTAGTATTTGAAGAATTCAAGTGGTTGATCCAACAAGGAATATTCATGGTGAGCCAATTGTTCCTAAGGATGAGCCAGTAGACTAGTATAATTTGCCAATTCCTGAGCTAAATTTACCTATCTTCAAGACAAAGAAGACAAAGACAAGAGCTAGCAAGAAAGTGAATCCAGTGATTCTCAAATCCAAGACCCTAGTCAAATCTAAATCCACAGTCAACAAAGGAGATATGTTATACATCTGTGACATCAAAGAGTTTTATGACATTAACCTCTACTTAGATGAATTGGAAGAAGTTAGAGGAATTGATGCTCTCAGACATCTCCCTAAAAGACTGGTATTCAAATACAAGGGAGGAAAAGAGATGATATGGCCAGTTCACAGGATTCTTCTAGAAAGCCAATTTGTGCTAATAAAGATCTACTCATCTTTCAAAAAGAACTTTGGATACCATGTTGCTGCTAGAAGATTAGTTCTAAAGAAGATTGAGGAGCTGATGAGTAATAGAGCCAAAGATGCACTTCCAAAAACTCTAACTATTCCCTTCACAGGAAAGAGAGTGCATTTGAGGCCTTATTGGTTGATGGAATTCAGGGATGAAAAAGGAGTTAGAAGATTTTTCAGATTGGAGGACCAATTGAGTATCTCTAGCAATGAGAGTCTATTGGAAATGCAAGAAATGCTAGATCTCTCAGAAGCTGATGAACTTGAATTCCACAGACAACTCCAGAACCAGATTGAAGAGAACAACGGGAGGCTTGGGAAGAAACCTAGACAATCAAGGAAATAGACTTATCTACTCAGACTAGAGGAGCACCTTGATAATGATTGTGAGCTATTCTTTGTATACTTTGCATTGTTCAATTTTCACTAAATTTTTCAGCACTTATCAGTTTTATCTACTATTTTCAATCTGTATTCTTAGAAGTGTTTTGTTATCATCAAGTTCTCTTAATTTATGGCTACAATTCCAATAGACATAAATTGGGGGAAATTGTTAGGAATATGTTGTGAACTTGATGATAAATCATACAAAACACCTTAGTAAATTTAACTTAGTGAATTTTGTAGCACTCGACGAATGATCAAATATAGTCCTGACGGATGATTCAATATAGTCCCGACGGATGATGATTTTATATCCATCGAGTGAGTAGCTTATGTAACAATAAGTATTGTAGCACATTTCTGCAAACAACTTTGTGTAGATTCAGTAGTAGCATACGAGTCATGTTGACTACTAGTAGATATGCAAAATAGGTTGATTAATTGTAAATATGAGATGTCTTGTAATTCTGCATAAATAAAATGGAGTCAAGTGTCAAATAGCTACCAGACGGATGATCAACAAAGCTACCCGACGGATGATCAACAAAGCCACCCGACGGATAACAAGTATTTACCCGACGAATGATCAATTCAAATATCTGTTGACAGTAACAACACAGTCACATGCGTTGGGTGTTTGCAAAAGGAATGTGGCAGCCAGTTTAGCAGGAAATTGAGAACAAAGAAGCATTATCATTTCTATGCAAGTCATGAAGATTTTCAAAGATGCTGGAATAGAGTAATGAAGTAGCATGGAGTTAGACTTGATAGGTTTTGTTTTATTATCTTGTCTTATTACCATGTAAACTTGGTGATATATAAACCAAGTGTAGCAAGTCGAAAAAAAACAACAACTATTGTAATAACCCCCAAAATTTTGAACTTTTTGTAACCCTTGTGAATAGTGTTTTAGCTGAATGAGAAAACTTTTCATGCCACACTATGTAGGGGTTCTGTTATGGATATTCTGAGATTTTATTAGTACTCTACATGGTATATAAGTGTATGTAAAGATCATCAGAATCCAATACCGAACACTTTGATTTTTCCCGGAAATCCATTAGATTCAGAAAGAATTGAGTATAAGGTAACAGGATAAAAAGGATTTAAATTAAAGGATTATAAGAGAGGATCATAAAAGGAATATAATGTATTGAGAAAGGTTAAGGGAACCTAAGTAATAAGATCCCGGGTATGATCCCTCAAACGATAAACGAAAATGAAAGTTAAGCGAACCGTATAACAGATCAGCGGTCATTAGGCAAACAATTAGGAAGTTAATCAAAGAGATTAGTGGGGATGATGTCATCCAACCAATAGAAAGAGGACGAAGGAGGGATGATGACATCATAAAGTGATGCAAGCATGACATAAGAGGGAAGGAAATGTGGTGGAATATTAACCACACAAAAATCAAGGTTAAATTAGTAATTCACTAAAAACAAATCAAATATTCAACCAACCAAGCCAAACAATTCATTTTTCATCAAAACAAGAACACAAGGCATTTTATTTCTTCATTGCTCTCGGCTTTTTCATTTTCAAGAAGCTAGAATTTTCAAAACTCAAGATCAAGGCTTCCTAAATTGGTAAGATAATTCCCTAGTCATCCTTATGCATAGTTAGGGCTATCTTATGAGTTTAAGCCTTCAATTCTTTCTCAATCTTCTTCAAGAAATCAATGAAGAAGATAATGAATAGTGATTTCAAAGTTTTTAACTTGATTTTTTCTTGTTTTCCTTTAAGATCCAAGCATCCCTAAGACTTCTCAAGGCTTTCCAAGGCCTCCTAGCTACTCCCACCACTTCAAGGAAGGTATATCATCTCCAAACCCTAGCTTTACTTTGTTAAATAGGATGATTCTAGTTGTTATGATGATATAGTAGCTTAATGCTTGTTGGTTTAGAATTTGGGTTGAAGTGGTAGTGAAATGGATGGTGAATCTTGTTGTTTTGGTTAAAAGAATTTAAGTATAGTTAAATTCAAGCTTAAGCATAAGTATAAATGTTAATATTGAATTGTTTGGGGCTGTTGTAATGTAGTTTAGATGGAGGTTTGATTGGGTTGTGAATTGGGGTTGAATTGTGATGGTTTTGGAATGGTTTAAATTTGGGAAATCGCGTAAACACAGCCGTCGTAATGTCCGATTTACTTTAGACTGCTTTTGTTCATAACATTAGGACCCGAGAACCCCCTGCTAGATATTGACCATTGCCATGTTTAGATAGCTCATGTTACGAGCTTCGTTTTGATATGTAGTTCGTTTGATTCCGATATACGGTTTAGGAGAAACGACCGTTTTAAGTAACGGCGTTTCGCGAACGAAACTTTTCCCCTCGCCTTACTTTGAAACATCGGTTAAAGACCAAAAGGGTTAATTAATGTATGAAACAATTATGGTAAGAGTTTTAGGCAGTTGGTAAGACACTCGCGAAGGAATCGCCTTAAAACTCGTAATGGTTAAATTATTAAAAATGGTGGAGCCGAGGGTACTCGAGTGACTTAAGAGAATCAATAAGCGCAAAACAAGCGTTAGAGTCTAAGTTAGTTAAAGTATAGATTTATAAGTGACTTTGGTTTAATTCCAACTTACTTGTTGTTTATAGGTTACAAGACTCGCCCCGAGCCTTTTATCACCCCCAGTCGCTCAGGCAAGTTTTCTATCCGTTATACTGTTGTTGTGATGTATACACTTGTATATGCATTATCTTGTAATAAATGCATGATGGTTATATTAGCAAATTCTTGTGATATATTGTAGCATGTGATATGGTACATATGCATGCCTGTTTCGTATTCTTGCCATATATATCCGTTGATTCAGTTGATAATACCTATGCTAGAGAATAGCGGTAATTTGCATATACCCTTAGTATAGGGACCCAAAGGCGAAAACATTTTCTAAAACCGGGAGTCGAGAATCCCGAGTAGATTTTATATATATATATATATATATATATATGGTTATAATTTTCAAAACTATTAATCGAATAAGGTTTATTCGATAACTTTATTTTATTAATGAATATTATCTTGAATATTCATTCGAGGACTTATGACTCCTTTATATTATTTATTGAATATTACTTGAATATTCATTTGAGGATGTATGACTCCGTTATTTTATTTAATGAATATTATTTATAATATTCATTCGAGGTATTATGACTCCGCTTATTATTTAATAATATTCTTTAATTTATTAAAGAATAATGTTTCGATAATCAAACTTATTTTCGATTATTCAAATAAAGATAGTACTTTTGTATAAGTATATCCTTGATTATTTAATTTTCATTCAAGTAAGAGTTTTAAAACTTCTACTTCAATTATTTTTATAAAGATTATTCTTTATGAAAATATTGTTTAAATAATAATATTCAGATATTTCTATATATTGAGACTGATTTACTTCTTTAAATCAGCATCATTCCAAACACTCTTTAAAGTGTTTTCAAGTCTTTAAAATGATTTTCAAAAGTTAGAGTGGATCCCAAAACTCATTTTAATATTTAAGATCTTCCTTTTAAAAAGGGGATTTAAATACTCCCTCAAAACCTGAGGGATCCGGCTCTATGGTGTGTTTTATATTCGCAATAAGGTTGTTGTCTTGATAAAAGAATTTTGATTACTTACCCAACACTCGGGAAGTAAAATTCTTGGAACAAGTTAATCCATTAACAGGCATCGCCTGGGAAATATCGGTGAGTTTTCCTTTCCAACTAGATATGACTTCTTGGTGGAGCTGTATCAACAAGTTTCTACTTGGGGAAAGTGGGGACGAGCTTTACGTTTCAGAGTCATGGATTTCATCTGAACTAGGAGTGGCGTAAGTGGCTGAGTAGCGCCGGCCCAGCCGTATTATTATATTGGCCCAAATGGCCTGGAAGTTCCGCTAAGGCGGTCCATTCCTTAGGAGTTCAGTGTTCGGTTGACAAGTAAATCCGACAGGTTCTCCTCTACATGTAGAAAATGGTGGGGTTGTACTACTACGACTGATCATCGTAAGTGGTCTTCCTGGCGCGGTAAACTCCCGTAATGAGTTCATCATCCATTTGGATAATTCTGCAACACTACCCGTAGCATTTCGATCGAAAGGCTACGAATGGGTGGTTGCCGAAGCATTGACAGGGTCAAACAGTTTTATTGGTGTATCCATTGAATGAAGTATCTCGTAACTTCATTTTTTTCAAAAAATTTCAAAGATCAAATATATTCAAGTTTTAATTGTGGTCTCATCTATGGGATGACCTCGTGAATCTTATTATACTTTGAACAGTAGTAGTTCAAGTAGATTTCTAAAAATGGTATAAGTATAGTGAAGTAATTGGTTACTTCATCTTCTTTTAAAACTTATATCCAGTAAGTAATTACCTTACACATGATAAAGGATTCTAGTAAGTATCCATTTAGATACTTGTATTATTGTTATCACTATATATTATCTTGCGAGCTGTAAGGCTCACTCTTGCTTTATTTCTTCATCACACAACAACAGTTAGGAAAGATGGCCAGACTCCAGCAGACCAAGCGCAAGCGCGTGGGAAGCGTCCCGCGTCTTCCCGTTGATGTTGTAGCTGCTATAGCTGCAGAGGTAGATCTATTGTTAGATCAGGCATTCTACTTTTGAGAATCAATTATGTATAATTATAACTTGTGGCAGATAATGGCAATTAACTGTAAATTTATCAAGTAATCATTTTGGGTTGTAATAACTTTTAATTGTGGATTCAAGGAATTGTACTTATTTCAATTTCATCTCTGAGACTATAACGGGTGGTGGTGTGTGTTAGTATGGGGTCACAGCTTGAGGTTATTTATTATTAATTAAGTGAAGTGATAGTGTGGAAAGAAAGATCGTGACGACCCGGATCCCTGACCCCGGATCTGGGGGTGTTACAGAAATGGTATCAGAGCTAAGCGTTATAAACCTCAGAGATGATGCGACGATATAATAACAAACTCACAAAGATAATAAGAACTCTTGCCAAGTTCATGGTCGGACTACTTAAAGTAGTGCTGACAGTTAAAATCCTTACGGGAACCCTTATAAGTATCATGATAGTAACTTAGCTCGTTTAATGTGTAGGCGCCTGAGATAGAGGACCCTGAGATGTTCGAGCGTGAGCATGATGAGGCACTGCTAGATGTTGAGGATCAGGAGGAGCCTGAGATGGAGGAGGATGAGGAGGACCCCTCCGAGGAGTCAGAGACGGAGGTCATTGCTATTTTAGATGAGGAGGACCCCTCAGAGGAGTCAGAGGCAGAGGTCATTGCTATTCCAGATGGGGAGGACCCGGATGAGGTCTCAGTAGCTGAGGAGCGTGTTGGACCTATGGTAGTGTATGCTGGTACCCCTTTACCCACACTTCCGGTGGTCAGAGCTCCTACCCCTCCACCACTATCTTGGATCCCCTATGATGACAGCTCAGAGACCCATACTTCCGAGCTTAGGCAGACTGAGGAGGCACCCCCAGCGGCTCCGGATTCACCACCTCTCGACCCTGCCCACAGGCAGTCTGTGTTAGCCCATGGCTATGTTCAGGATGTACTAAGGACCCGAGTGGCTGTTGCTGAGGCCCGACTGGATGAGGCCAGGAGGGAGTTGGATGCGGAGAGGGCGGGTAGGCGTACCCGAGCTTATGAGACTAGGGCTTCTATACCCCGATCCTTGAGGAGGGAGCTTACGGGGATAGAGCTCACATCCCGAGCGAGACTCAGATCTCTCCAGGGGGACAGGCATGGTAGGATCTCTAGGCGGCAGGCCAACTATATCTTCCGTCATGCGATGGAAAGGGTATGGTAGCTGACCCGCTCCGGTGTGTGATTCAGGACTGACGATGGGATAGTCTAGTTGTCTAGTTAGCCGAGGCCTTAGTAAGAGCCAATTTTCCGGGATAGTTGACTTGTATATAGAATCCCTTTTTCTGACTAGACAGATAGACTCTTGTGTATCACTTTTGGGACAGATGGCTGTAGCACTGTTGTACTTTTGACCAGATCAAACTATGTATTTCTCGCATTATGTATATATTTGTTTCCTTTCGGTTCAGTTCCTTAGTGACGAGATCACTGTTTTTATCATTATTATTACTGTACTTCGTATTAGAACTGTCATAAAATAATAGAATTGCGATATACGTTCTCCCCATTATAAGAGCTGTGCAAGGCACAATGTTGTATATGATTGTGACCTAACGTTGAATTTCCCAATATTTTTTTATTATCAGTATCATGCCGCCAAGAAAGATTGGAACTAGGGCGAACCCTGGATCTGAGGACCAGGGAAACCATAATCAGGACAATAGAAACCAGGAACACAGTGAAGAGGAAGATGAGGATTATGTGGAACAAGATGACTCCCTGTATGAAGAGGAAGAGGAAACATATGATGTTGAGGAATTTGAGATAGAGGCTGAAGAAGGAGAAACTGAGGTTGAGCAACCAATACCAAACCCAGGCATGGATCCCATGGGCCAGTTCATGCAACTCCTAAGGCAGAACTTAGAACGTCAACCCAACCCACCCCCTCAAGGAAATAACAATACTGTGGCAAACTCTTTCAGGGCTTTTAAGTCCCTTAAACCCCCTGAGTTCCACGGATCAGCCGACCCAGTTGAGGCAAGGGCATGGTTAAAGGAAATGGAGAAATCCTTTGAGATTTTGAGTATCGATGAGGCACAGAAAACTGTATTTGCTACCTACCTTCTGAAAGGAGAGGCTAACTACTGGTGGGAGGCCAAGAAAAACATGGAGACAGATGCTATCATAACCTGGGAGAGGTTCAGTCAGTTATTTCTGGGAAAGTATTTTCCGAGGTTTATGGAAAACCAGATGGAGCTCAAGTTCTTGGAGCTAAAGCAGAATAATTTATCTGTAGCAGAGTATGAAGCGAAATTTACTGAGTTATCAAGGTTTGTGCCGGAGTTTGTGAGCACCGAGGAAAAGAAAGTTAGGAGGTTTCAGCAGGGACTGAAACCGTGGATTCAGAATAGGGTGGCAATCCTTGAGCTTACGGATTATGCCACTCTGGTGCAAAAGGCAACGATTGTAGAAGCCGGAAGTGAACAGATGCAGAAGGAAAGAGAGAAGAAGGGAATAAAGAGGAAAAGTATGAGCATGGGTGGGGGTTCAGCAGGAAGGAGCTTCCCAACTAGATTTAATCGAGGAGCAGTGTCCCTACCGGGAAAGAACACTGGGTTTAAGCGGCCAATGAGCATGAATGTGAGCCAGAGTGGCCAGAAGTCAAGAATGTCCTATTCCAACCAGTCTCGACCCCCATTGCCAGCCTGTAACACTTGTGGAAGAATGCATTCTGGGGAATGTAAAGGAAAGCCAGTAACCTGCTTTAAGTATGGGCAAGTGGGCCACTATTCTCACAAATGCCCTTCGTCAGCCCCTGCCGTCATTCCAACCACCAATTGTCATCAGTGTGGACGCCCGGGTCATTGGAAGAGGGAATGCCCAATGAACAAGCCAGCAGCTTCAGGAGCCAGCAGGGCTGCCTCCAATAAGCCACCTACTGCAAGGACTTTCAACATGACAGTCCAGGATGCTATGAAAGATTCAGATGTGATAGCAGGTACCCTTTCTCTAAATTCAGTCAGTACAAATGTTTTATTTGATTCGGGAGCAACTAAATCTTTTATATCAAAGGACCTTGCGCGTAAGTTAAGACTTAAGGCCGAACCCTTGAAAGAACCCTTACAAGTAGAAATAGCCAATCATGAGATTATTCCTGTTAACCAGATTCACCCCGCCTGTGAGATAGGCATAGGGGAGCAATCTTTTAGTGTTGATGTGATTCCTTTTAAATTAGGGGAGTTTGATGTAATTTTGGGAATGGACTGGCTATCTAGCAATGATGCTCAGATAGACTGTAAGGCGAAGAAAGTTAAGTTAAATATCCCAGGGAAGAAAGAAGTTATATTTAGAGGAAAAAGGCAGACGCAGAAATTTTTGACTATGGCCCAGGCAAAGAAGGATGCTACGAAAAGGAAATGAGGCCTACCTAGCCTATGTGGTAGACACGCATAAGGAGGTGCCCAACTTACAAGATATTCCGGTAGTCAACGAATTTGAAGACGTATTCCCACAAGACCTTCCGGGATTACCACCCGATAGAGTGATTGAATTTGCTATTGAGTTGGCCCTAGGGACGGCGCCAGTTTCAAAAGCACCTTACCGGTTAGCCCCGTTAGAAATGAAGGAATTACCTATCCAATTGCAGGAACTCTTGGATAAGGGTATGATAAGACCCAGTGTGTCTCCGTGGGGAGCACCAGTTTATTTGTTAAGAAGAAAGATGGGAGCATGAGGCTATGCATCGACTATCGAGAGTTGAACAAGCTAACCATAAAGAATAGGTACCCATTACCTGGAATAGATGATCTGTTTGACCAGCTAAAGGATGCTGTTTATTTTTCCAAGATCGACCTGAGAACTGGATATCACCAACTAAAGATTAAACCCGAAGATATTTCCAAGACAGCGTTCCGTACCAGGTATGGGCATTATGAGTTCTTGGTAATGTCCTTCGGATTAACCAACGCCCCAACGGCTTTCATGGATTTAATGAATAGAGTATTTAAGAAATACTTGGACAAGTGTGTGATAGTTTTTATCGATGATATTTTGATTTACTCAAGGACTGAGGCAGAACACGCAGAGCATTTGAGGATAGCTCTAGGAATACTCAGAGAGGAACAGTTGTATGCCAAATTCTCGAAGTGTGAATTCTGGCAGAATGAAGTACAGTTTTTAGGACATGTGATCAATAAAGAAGGAGTATTGGTCGACCCCTCTAAGATAGAGGTGGTCTCAAATTGGGAAAGGCCAACCACACCCACAGAGGTAAGGAATTTCATAGGATTGGCCGGCTACTATCGTAGATTTGTACAGGACTTTGCGAAGATCGCAGCCCCTTTGACACGACTTACTCGTAAGACAGAGAAGTTTGAATGGACGGAGAAATGCGAGAACAGTTTTCAGGAATTAAAGAAAAGGTTGGGAACAGCCCCGGTGTTGGCACTGCCGGACGGAAAAGGAGATTTTGTGATATATAGTGACGCGTCACACAAAGGATTAGGATGTGTGCTTATGCAGCACGGTAAGGTGATTGCGTATGCGTCAAGACAACTGAAGGAATACGAGATTAGATATCCTACCCATGATCTTGAGCTCGCGGCAATAGTATTTGCCTTAAAAATTTGGAGGCACTACTTGTATGGAGAGAAGTGCGAGATTTTCACAGACCATAAGAGCCTCAAGTACATATTTACGCAGAAAGAGCTCAACATGCACCAGAGGAGATGGTTAGAACTAATCAAGGACTATGATTGTGAGATTCTCTATCATCCGAGGAAAGCCAATGTGGTGGCTGATGCCCTTAGTAGAAAGGAAAGACTCAGAATGATAACGACTTCGGAAGAATTGATAAGGGATTTTGAGAGAATGGAAATAGAAGTAAAGGTAATCGGAACCGAAACTGAAAAGCTGTTGGAGATATCAATGCAGCCAGAGTTATTAGAAAAGATTAGATTATGCCAAGAAAGAATGATGAAGGAGGGCAGAGAGTCAATGACTGGAGAAGAGATCCATAATGAGAGGGACAATAAGGGGATAATGAGGTATTCCTACCAGATTTGGGTTCTAAACGTTCAAGAGCTTAAAGATGAGATTTTGGATGAAAGCCATAGTTCAAGGTATTCCATTCACCCGGGGAGTACCAAGATATATAGGGATTTGAAGGAATATTACTGGTGGCCCAACATGAAGAGGGATGTAGCAGAATGGGTAAGCAAATGTTTGACTTGCCAAAGAGTAAAGGCAGAGCACCAGAGACCCAGTGGACTTTTACGACCCCTGGAGATTGTCGAGTGGAAATGGGAACAGATAGCGATGGATTTTGTTGTAGGCTTGCCAAGGACGAAAGCCAATCATGACGCCATATGGGTAATTATAGACCGACTGACAAAGTCAGCTCATTTCATTCCTATCAATGAGAGATACACAGTTGATAGACTGGTGGACATTTACCTTAAGGAAATAGTGACGCGACATGGAGTCCCAGCGTCCATTGTCTCAGACCGAGACCCCAGATTCAACTCCAGATTTTGGAGGAGCTTTCAAGAATGTGCGGGGACCAAGTTAAATATGAGTACCGCGTACCATCCCCAGACGGATGGGCAGAGTGAAAGGACCATCCAGACACTAGAGGATATGTTGAGAGTCTGTGCAATAGACTTTAAAGGAAGTTGGGATGATCACTTGCCGTTGATCGAGTTTTCTTATAACAATAGCTTTCATGCTAGCATCGGAATGCCGCCTTATGAGGCCCTGTACGGAAGAAGGTGTCGATCTCCCTTATACTGGGATGAAGTAGGAGAGCGGAAGATGCTCGGACCCGAAGTGGTCCAAAAGACCAAAGATATAGTGGATCTTATCAGAGGGCGACTTGTAGCAGCCCAAGACAGACAGAAGAAATATGCAGACCTAGCCCGAAAGGACAAGGAATATGAAGTAGGGGACTTAGTACTGTTGAAAGTATCGCCTTGGAAGGGATTAATGAGGTTCGGAAAGAAAGGAAAACTAAGCCCAAGATACATTGGACATTTTGAGATATTAAGACGGATTGGAAAGTTAGCTTATGAGCTAGCCTTACCCCCTAACTTGCAACAAGTTCATAATGTGTTCCATGTGTCAATGCTAAGGAAGTATCATCGGGATGCCAGACACATAGTGGAGTACGAGCAGGTGGATATGCAACCAGATCTGACTTACGTGGAGAAGCTAGTAAGGATTATAGATAAGAAGGAGCAGGTGCTTCGGAACAAAGTGATCAAGCTAGTCAGAGTACTATGGCAGAATCATAATGTGGAAGAATCAACTTGGGAACTAGAGAGCGCAATGCTAGAAAAGTACCCCCAATTGTTTTCTATTTGATTCCGGGACGGAATCCTTTTAAGGAGGGGAGACTGTAATAACTCCCAAAATTTTGAACTTTTTGTAACCCTTGTGAATAGTGTTTTAGCTGAATGAGAAAACTTTTCATGCCACACTATGTAGGGGTTCTGTTATGGATATTCTAGATT